>NC_038252.2:2175267-2176955 GCF_000004515.6 Glycine max | reverse complement strand
GTTTTTAATTTTAGGGCTATTATGTGAACATTGATTTGGATGCAATGGATTTAGATGAAGTTGATCCTCCTAAGGGTGTGATACTATACAATTTGAAGTAATGCTACAAGCTAGTGACAGTTATAGTGATGACCAAATTGCCTTTCAAAAAAAAAAAAATAGTGATGATCAAATTAATATGGTGATCTTTTGCACTGTGTAGCTTAGTTATTAAATCTTGGTTTATTTGGTTGAAATGATAAAATTTATAAATTCAAGATTATTACATGGAGATAACTTAAACTATGCTTAAGAAAATAACTAAATTTAGAATTTGGACAAATATTATTTAGTTGCATTATTGCATATGGATTGATACAATGAAATTTGATTCATATATACGAATTAGTAGTAATTAGTAACTACTTGTTTTATAATTTCATTATGCTTATCAGGAAACAATATATTATGAAAAAAATAATTTTTTTTAAATACTTGTGACAAAATTTAGTGTTAGCATTCCATCCCAAATATGCAAAATTTGGGACCATTTTTTTTTTTATCAATTTCGTTGCAAATTTGTGACCAAAATTGTTATATAATTTTGCTTCCTTTTTTTATATAAAAAGTGTGAATGAGAAATAAATTTTAAAATTATTTCCACAGATTTTGGGCCAAATTTTTCTAAAGAATAAAATAAATTAGGTTAAACTATAATTTTCATTCTCCTATTTTCTTAAATTAATAATTTTAGTCTTTTTATTTTTTAATTGAAATATTTCATTTTTTATTTTTAAAAAATTCATCATTTTAATATCTCATTTTTCAATTAAGACATATCATCCTTTATTTAAAAAAAACATTTATAGTTCCTATGTTTAATTTCAAAAGTTAATTCGTATACTTCATTAATATTAATTGACACATATTTATTTATTAATTGAGATATTTGGTCCCTTATATTTTAAAATTTCACAATTTTAATCCTCCATTTTTATATCGAGACATTTCCTTATCTATTTTTAAAAAATTTATAATTATTGTAATTTCAAAAGTTGATTTGTATTACTTGATTAACATTAAATGATATGTGTGTCTCATTAGTCACATGACAATTTTCTTAAAATTATTTAATTACTTATAAACTTAATTTATATAAATAAAGAATTAAAAAGGTACACCTTCAACGTACATTTGAAATGGGTAACGAAGAATTTTTTACAAGTGAGAGATGAAACATTTTGTTTAAAAAATAGGAGAAATAAAACTGTAAATATTTTAAAAGTTTTTTCTAACAAAAAAAAAAGAAGTTATATAATATAAAGGTACAACGGGTACCGACAGATGTGTTTGATACTATTATATTGCAAATCCAAATGCTAAATAGCAAAAGTTTCATCACGAGGCTACATGTAGGGGACAGCCAAGTTTGTTAAGATACCCTTCTTTCTTCTTTCTTTTTTTTTTTGGTTTATGTAACATGCATGGATCTTTCCTGTTCCATCAACGTTTGTGGTGGCCTTAGCCATTTTGGTTTATGTAACATGCATGGATCTTTCCTGTTCCATCAACGTTTGTGGTGGCCTTAGCCATTTTGGTTTTGTTTTCGTTTTTGTTTTTGCGAATATATATATAAACAAGATTCTGGGGTTATTAGTGTTCATATTCATTGGTTCAGCGACTAGTCCACCAAGGCGGTTACACTTTTG
>NC_038252.2:2163656-2174305 GCF_000004515.6 Glycine max | reverse complement strand
ATCGAATATTTCGTCATCCACTTTTAGAGATATTGACGGTTTATTTTTATTAATTATTTTTTAATAAATTAAACTTATTAACAATTAAATAATTTCAAAAAAAATTATGTGAATAATAAACAAATTATGTCCGTCAACCTTTGAAATTGATCATAAAAACTAAAATTATAAATTTTTTAAAAGTGTAAACAAAAATATCTTAATTAAAAAATAAATGACTAAAATTACAAATTTTATAAAAATGAAAAATAAATTGTCTTAATTACAAAATGGAGTAACTAAAGTGTCAATTTGAGAAATTAAGAAAACAAAAATTATATTTTAATTTAATAATTAATATAATAATTTCTCGTCCCAAAATAAGTGTAACATTTGATGAAAAATTTGTTTCAAAATAAGTGTTGTATTTAATTTTTTAATGTAATATTAATTATTTTTTTACTAATATTCCTAATTAGTATTATTTTAGTTTTTTTAAGTAATATTAATATTAAGGTTAATTTTGCAAAAAAAATCATCTATTTATTAAATTTCTTTTATGTGTAACCATAGTTTGCCCGGGGGAGGAAGTAGATTTTTTATATAACAACTTTTAACTGTTTTCGAAGTTTTTGTATTTTTAATTATTTTTCATAAGATTTTGTCTCATTTTAACATTTATCCTCAATTTTCTAAATTTCTTTATAAATCCCCATGCAGCAGCAGCACCGTGTATCAGTAATGCAAGATTGAAGATTCCCTAGATCAGGGAAGACAGAATAAATAATATTACAGTATTTAATTGAATAAAGAATTTGGATTTAGTTTCTTGAAATTCAAAAATTATTACTTAAAGGCATTGAAATTCATCCCGTTTGCCAGAGCACCGTTTACCTGCTATGGCAGTGTCGGTCCGTTAAATCTGACAATAAATCAATAAAAGTATAAAACCCTTCACGATGGTCTCCTCACAATTAATGCTAAACGCATTTACATGGTCATTATCAATGTTTAGCAAAAATTTAACCACATTAGTTTTTAAATATTTAATTAAAATATTTAAATTACATAGAGTTTTGATTAAAATCACAGGAGTTTACAAATTAATTTACAGGGAGTTAACAAAGTTATTTTCATCTCAAGTGATGCAATACTAATAAATATTTTAACTTTTTTTCTGCAAATAATCTCAAACCGATTTTTATGTTAATTGAAGTTTTAGTTTTACAATTTTACATATACACTCCTGCCGCAACTTAACGTTATTATTAATTCTTATATTATAAATTTGAGTTTTTTTCATTTTTAAATGAAAGCATATTTCACTATATTATTTTTTCTTCTGGTAATGCATATGATGATTTTTCCTCAAAATGTTGCTTATACGTCAATTAGTGTCTCTATATATCTTTCGAGTCAAGTTTGCAGGCCTTCTCGTTTGAATAAAAAGATTATTTTGACTAATTCTAGATTATTAATAGACAACAGAAGCAAATGTTTGATTGAAACCAAAATGTTTGGGAAATGATTTTATTTTTTTGAAAAGAAAACAATGTTGGTATGATGTACATGTAGTCATTGTATTGTAGTGACATCATATATCGTCTCAACATGAATGGATCTTAGTGGTGAAATGTTTAAAAATATTATTATAATTTAACTTTTCCACGTAATATATTACTACAAGTAATTAGCACTAAAAAACAACTAGTGCCGAACGAGGTATGATTACCTCGTACGCAACTATTAAACTATATATCACTTCCTCTGGCTGAAATTTCAGACGAACTCTTAAAAGATGCCAGTTTCAAGCACTACATGCCTGAATGTGGAAAAAGCAGATAACAAATCTCAACTTATATATACAAAAGAATGCTGAATTTGTTTATAATATGAAATTAAAAGGCCTCATCATAGAACTAATTTGACACTTATATATAGTTTAAACAAAAATATAAGAACAGATGAAGTTGTTGTTCCTGCCAAAAAAAATAATAAGATAGAGCTGTTGTTCCTGTAAAAAAATAAAGATGCAGCTGTTGTTGGCCATCTATTATTGCAGAATCTGATGTTAATATAATAGTTGGTGCTATTTCAAATCAAAGACGTAGGTAACATTTCTTTAAGATGCAATTTTATTTTTTAAAACATATTAATGTTATTAATGTGAAATATCTAATGACTTTATCTATGATTAATATATGTTAGAAAATATTTTTTGTTATATTTGAAGACAAATTCAAAAAATTAACAACAACTCACATTTTATTTAATCTATCTAGCCAGACCATCTTGACAGGAAGTAGTATAAATGTTAAGGTTTTTCATCTATGATAAAATTCCATAAGGAGTTAATATATATACTTCTGTTTTTTTTTTTTAAAAAAAAAAAAGCACGTGAGAAGCAAGCTTCAAACATCTCTGTTGAATAAACGTTTATTCACTTTCCTAGAAAGTTAAAAATGACGAGATCTCTGTTCACATGCTTGGTGGATCTCTGTCCATAGTAAGCGTACATTATCACACATTACAAATATCATAATTTTATAATGTTAGTACAAGTATCATAATTTTATATTAATAACATAATATAATATAGAAGTAAAAAAGCACAGTATAATAAATAAAGTAATTAAGTATAAGTAATTAATGTGTTGAAATTAATATCAAAATTTTTTGGATACTATTTAAGTTTAATTTTTGATAAAAAATAATTTTTGATCGAATTTTACTTATATTTCAATTAAACTCTAAACCAGTCAAAATTCATTTTTTCTTAACGAACAAAAAAATTAAGAAAATAAAAACAATATTATATACAATGTTATTGATGCAAACTGTTAATTTATCCTATTATTATACAACTTAGATAATATAAATATATGATACCTTCAACTACCGTTAAAAAATTGTTATATCAATTAAGGTAATCCTAAGGACTGGTTTATTTAGTTGGTGAATGTCAATTGTTTTTGCAGTGCATCTTACACAAGTGAGAGATTATTAAATGTACAAAAACCAAGATGAGATTAGATATGATCAGAGGATATAAATTATACAAATATAAAGTAACATGAGTGGTGGATCAATATCGCGCGTCAGCATTATTCTTTTCCTCCAATTATTTACTTTTTTAGGTAAAAAAAAATTAATTGAGTTAGATGGCGATATTTATTAAAGACAAAAAAGATCTCATAACTCAGAGATCATTTACAGATATATTTACATATGATCTATCAACAAAGTTTATATGTAAGCAATGTGATCTTCATGAACTGAACAAATCTTTGTTGATATTCTTTTAATCTAATAAAGATTCTGCAAATGAATTCAGTTCGAATTGGCCATGGTCCATGTTCAAGAGCTGGAAATATTCTTCATACAATTGCTGTAGGTTGCCATGATCTGTGGGAAAATAAGAGTGGCATTCAATATCTGAGACGTTGACTAAGTCATGGTCCTCACTGAAGAAGCCAAAACCATCACTTTCTTCTCCCACATTACCAACTTCACTAACCACGTTTGATTCTTTTGTCACGGGGCTTTCCTCCTTCTCTTGGCTTGTTGATCCACTAGCTGAATTGGAATCAAAGGTGAAGGTGTTACTATCCGTTCTTTGTAAATACATTGCCTTCACTCTAATTGGTTTTGGTAGGTAAACTTGTGTCTTTGGCGGCTCATCATTTTCTTTGCCTTTGTTCTTCTGCTTGTTCTTTTTGCCACCGTTCTTCTTCTTCTTCTTCTTTTTGTTGTTGTTGCCACCATCACTTGCAGCCTCTTCTTGAGGATTCTCTAACATTTTGTGTGTGTCTGTGTCTTCTGTTCCTTGAATTTTCAGCTTTTTGCTTAGATGGGTGTTCCAGTAGTTCTTTATTTCATTGTCTGTTCTCCCTGGTAACCTTCCTGCTATGAGGGACCATCTGTTTCCCAAAAGTGAATGCATTCTGATTATAAGATCATCTTCTTCTGGTGCTATGTTCCCTCTCTTTATGTCTGGTCTCAGATAGTTCATCCATCTCAATCTACAACTTTTTCCACATCTAAGAAGCCCTGTATATTCAGAGTTATGAATCAGAATTTATTCTATCCGACTCCAGCATAATTTTTCGGATAAAAGATACATGTAATTTTATATTATGAATTTAATGATTATACACATATAATTATATACTGTCATTCAATCATATATCAATATTAATATAATTATTATAAAAGTTACACATAATAATTTGTGATCGAAACCAGAACATGAGACATCAAATTGAGAAATGAATTGGGAAAGTTGAGCATCTAAAACCTTAATTACCTGCTTTTTTGGGTAGTGATTTCCATTGGCCTTCTCCATGAGCTTGGATATACTTGGTAAGCAATGCATCTTCTTTAGGAGTCCATGGACCTTTGTGCAACCCCACTTTGGAACAACAAGGAGCCCTTCCCATTTTTTGGCACTCTCACTCACTTGAACTATGCAAGAGAAGGGTCCTCTCTTCTCTCTACCTTTATAGAAAGGTAGCAAGTACTGAAGCAGAGCACCTAAGATGCCAACACCTTGCTCCATTTATATAATAGTGGAGATGTACCAATTTTTATTCATTTTTTAATCTATATCATGCTATGGACGAAGACAATTTGAAAGCCAACAGTGGCTGCTATTATCTATTCACATTTTCCCCCTACTTGTTTCATTTCATTTACTTAATATTTTTTATGTTGAATAACGAAATGGTTGTTGGATAGTGATGTTTGTTTTTGAAAAATAAAAGGTTTCAGGTGAGAAGGTACTGTCTTTATTGCAAATTACAGATCAAATTAAGATCGTTTATAAATGGAAATTTAAATTTAAATCAGTCACCTGTAGTAATAAACAGTAAACCAGAAGGTATCTTGAGTAATTTTGTTATTCTCAACAGATTTTTAGATCATTAGCTTGCTTGGTTGGCTATCAAGATTCTTATATTATTTGGGTTTTTTTTTTAAAAAAAGAAATATGAATATGATACATATAAAAATCCATACAACAATTTATACAAATTATTTTTTTATGTTTATCTCTCTCAATTATTATGACATTTAAAAAATAATATACAAAAGAGATAAACGCAAAAAATATTATCTTACATATTGTTGTACAAATTATATTTCTTAAGAATAATAAAAAAAATATAATAATAAATTTATTGATTTTTATAATAATTATCTTTAAAATTCATGTTTTTCTTATAATTTAGGCGTTTTTTTATTAGAATTTTTTTATTTTCAATTAAATTATTCTTTTTAGGAATAAGATTCTTAGAAAAAATTATAAAATATGTTTGATCATCATTTAATTTTCCTAAGAATAATATGTTTTTTTTTTGTCAATTATTATGAGAAAGTTATTTTTATTCATAAAAAAAAACTGTTTCTTAACGATAAATGTATATATATGACTATTACATTCAACATGAAACTTGTGGTTGACAGCAAAAACATCTATCATCTCATTGATAATTCATTCGAGATATTTTCTTACAAAGTTCTGTTATAGTCAATTATAAAAATATATATTATTCACAAAAAAATCATTTATATTGATGATAAATCATTTTAATTAATTTTTATTTTTATTTACTAAATATAAAAAATTTGTTTGATTATTTGGTAAATAAATTTTAACATTTTTTAGTAACTTTTAATTTTTTTTTAAATATTATTTAATTTTTTTAAAAACATTAGTTTCTAATTTTTTATATTTTATCCTTAAATATTTACTCAATTTCCCTCTTATCATTTTTAAATATATCATTTTATATTTTTTTCATCTATTTGAATGGTTAATTTTATTAAATATTTATGATTTGATAAGTTAACTTAAAATTTTCTGACTACCAACTAATCTTTTTAACTTCAAACTAATTTTTTTTACTGCCTAACATACACTGACATAAAATCTTTAATCCTATTTTAACTTCTAAAAATGAACATAACTAACTTAAAAATGATTTTTATGTAAAGATAAAAATGCACAAAAAAATATGAGATATTACGGTGAGTTTTTAATTTAACCTACTTTAATATAAAGGCTAAAAATATATTATTAATTAATGAACACTTTATTTTTTTTTATAATGATAAAAATAAAAATCGAATTAAAATCTTTATGTATCTACTAGGTCAATCTATCCTAATGGATTAACATGTTTATCTTCTACTATTATTTCTTGAATTTCAGCCTCTTTTTTTCCCACAAATTTGATTTTTTATTATTTTAATTATTTTACTTTTGCCTATTCATTCATATCAACACATTCACGTCAACATTCTATTGTTATGTTGATATTTTAGTTAAATATTAAATATCAATTTAACGTAATGAAGTGTAATAAATATCAATTCACGTAAAAAATATACAATAATAAATAATAAAAAGATCAGATTTATAAAATAAAATGAGAATAAAAAATTAAATAAATTACAATAAAAACCAAAGTGTAATTAAAGTAATGAAGTTAAACATCAAAAAGTTGTTACCAGTGAAATTGAATCTGAAATCTTAAATAAGATATAGAGTTCAAATTTTGTTGGCACAAAAGTTATTAAAAAAAAAAGACTCCATTAACATGTTTTTAAAAAAATATTAAAGTTAGATCAATCATGATCCCAATATTAACACTACCGATAAAAACAAGCGGAACAAGTTTTTTCTTTTTGTTCTCTTTCTGGCGGCATCAGATCAGGCTGCTCTCTCTGTCGCAGCGTCAGGCTGCTCTATCTCTCTTTCCGGCAGCGGTAACAATATTTGGAAAAAAATAAAAAATACAGAAATAGCACTCGTGAACATTTTGGTTTATTTTATATAATAAAATATTATTAAAAAGACTTGCGTCATGCGTGCTCCATTGACAGCTAAATTATGCTGTTTAATATAAAACCAAATCATATTTTTCGTCCTCAATCTTTTTTCTTTTTCTCGTTTTTTTAAGTTCTTCTTCTTTTTTTTTTTTGCAAACTTTTATTTAATCTGTAGAAAATAAATAGTCATTTTTATTTTTAAGTGTTTATAGAACATTGACAAATTCATCTTAGATGAAAATTTAAATTTTAGTATTCATCTATTAATTTAAATCTTTTAATTATCGTTCCTGTTAAATAAATTGAATCAAAATATTAATATATTTTCGTTTGACTAATGTATCAGCATAGATATTAAAAAATAAAAATGACTATTATTAAAATGACTTGCATCATGCGTTCTCCATCGACAGCTAAATCATGTTGTTTAATATAAAACCAAATTATATTTTTCGTCCCCAATTTTTATCACATTGGTTCTTCTACTTTTTCGTCAACTTTTATTCGGTCTATATATTATGTTATTTGCCCACATGTTGAAGTACGTGCCAATTATGTATTTTAAAATGTTTAGTTTTTTTTATAAGTTTTATTATTTATTTTTAAACAAATAATTATATACATGACTCATTTTAAAACATATATAAAAATCAATACAACTAGAATTGTTCAACAATTAGATTTCACTAAGTTTGTTATTCAATCTAATCGAAATTTTATAACCAGATTGGATTAGATTTATCCAGATTTATTGACAATTAATATTTAATTTTTTTGTGAAAAATAATTTAGGATCGAATTGGATTAGATTTATTGTAAAACATATAATATTTAGTTCTTTTGGTGATAGTGACTATCAATATTATTTATAGGAGATAATCTTATTTGATGTCATTTTAGGTTAAACATTATGGGTTAAAAAAAATTGTAAGTACATAATTATATATTAAATATTTAATAATATTTTAAAACAACAAAGTTGATATAGTATTCTATTATCTATATAAGAAAATTTTAAGCTAACAAAATTACAAAATCAAATTGTCTTGGTTTTTTGGTGAGGGACTAAATTGGAGTGTTTTTTCAATTATTTTATTTTAAGACTCATCCAATCTTTCATTCTTAAATCACTTGGTTAAGAGACACAAAATATTATTATTTGTGTTGATCATTATTTGTTAGATTAAGTAGTTTAACATTAATGACTTGATATTAATAAATAATAATAATGTATAAAATAATATTAAAGAAACATAATATCATAATTTAATAACACTTCAAAATTAAAACTAAATTTTTAGGTTTTTATGATTCAAAATACACAAAAATAAATCAAATATACATTTAAAGTACATCAAAAGAATATTTTATATTTCTACTTGTTTTTAATTTAATTACGAAAAACATGTTAATTATATGTAATATTTTTTTTTTACCAACGTAACTTTTTTTTATTTTATAAAAACTCACAGCAAATATTTTTTATTGATAGGTTTAAAGCTTAAAACTTATCAACTTTACTCAAGTTAGTCTTATTTTTTTGTATCTTTGGAAATCAAAGATAATTAATTATTAAGAGAATAATTCAAAGATAATTCCTTTTACAACAACTATTCAGTTTATTTGAACCAATGTTGCTGATTTATTTCTATAAAAAAACAACAATGCGGTCAATCTATTAACAATGACAATTTGTCCTTTGTCCTGTCTTAACACAACATTAAGTCTTCATTCTCAAACTCATAATTGCGTACACTGTCTCTGTAAGATCAGTTATTAATTAAAATTTTAATTAAGTAGGCATTAATGTATGAGTTGAACTTCCCCTCTCTTTTCTTTACCAAAAAATTCCTCTTGTGTTACATATAAATTTTGCTTGTAAATAAATAATTCAAAAGGACAGACACTCAAATTAAGAGAGACCACAAATCACTTATAAAACTCTTATAAAATTATTTAGTTTCTTTAAACAAATAAATAATCGTTCAATTTCAATGTTGAGTTAAATTAAAGTTTTTCAGTGTTCATACAAAATTAGAAGTAACTTTTTAAAAAAGTAACTATGAAACTTTAATTCTTCTCGATGGTTTTTTTCCGCACACAACAAAAAGTAAATTTCTATTAACATACTGGATGAATTCAACTTTCTGGATTATTTATTTATATATCTCCTTTATAGAAAATCCCGTATAAATATAAATAGTATGAGTATAAAACAAATCATGCATGTAAAAGAAATAAAATGTTAAAAAGTTAAAATAAAAGCATACAAATTATCATAAAGCTTCTCACACCATAAATAAATGAGATAAGTGAATTTGATATCATATTTTATTTTTAAAATTTTAAGACACTATATCTATAAGATTTTTTTTACCTAAATATTACTCAAATTATTTATTTCTAATAAAGGTGAGACTTCATTTTTATACTTAAACTCTAACAATAATTAACTAAATTAAGTTTTTTTATCAGCCAAATAAAGATACCATTGAAATAAAAGATGGTTACATATCCCGACTAAGTCAAATACAAATTAGTATGTGCCATGTTGTGCAAAAGAAGAATAAATAAAAACAAATAGTGTATATTCCAAAGTAACTAAATTAAGTAAAAGAATATATATGCCAAATTATATATTTGGAATACGTCAATTTGAAATTAAGCGAAATATTACGCCCACTGGCTTGTTAGAAAAAAATTCTTCAAATTTGAAACTTAACACGTTGGGAGATATTAAAACGAAAAAGAAAGAAGAAGGACAAATGCATTATTTCATCAGCAAGTGGGACTACACACTCTGATTATGTCTATATTTTCAACCGCACGAGCTCGATACTTTTTGACCATCTCTATCTGCCTAAATTAATATCTATAGAAAAATGTAAGAATGTAAGAAAATCTCATTCAGTACGCACCTAGTGTTTGTCTATGATGTTTTCCAAGTTTGAATGCTAATATTTACACTCTTTTCTTTTATAACTATAGTAGAGTAGAACAAAGAAAACAACAACTACTCTCTAATCAACAATCTGAATTTCATATAATCAAGCAATAAGCTGCTCATTCCAGGGGGTGCCTGAAGGTTAATATCTTCGCAATGTTTGAAAGACATGACAAATTGAAATCTGAGAAAAAAAATACAAGGGAAGTAACAAGAGCAGAAAGTGAAAAAGGTAAGTAACTTGTGTACCAATGGAGAAATTAACTAATTCTAAATTTCTAATTAATGATCTAAATTCTAATAATCACAAATATTTAACCACTAATCCTTGACTAGGTGACTAGTTATACCAACTATCCAAAATGGTAATACATAAGCTCCATGTATTACAAAAGAAGCTAAGTAAAACCAATACACACGTCCCAAGTACCGCAATCAGGATACTTGCATAAAGGTTGAAGGAGTAATCCAGTTGTTCCACGAGATGAATGGTCAGGACTCTGATACAATCAGCATGCATGCATGTCTATTCAGAGTCCTCGTCGGTAATAAGCAAGCTTTTTTAAATCTGGATATTGAAGGAGTGAAAGCATTGATCAGTTCAAAGTTTAATCTAATCATACATGATTCATTATCAAATTGAAAACAATTAAATAATATTATTTTACTATTATAATATTAAACAAAAAATATAACATTTATAATTTTGTAATATTAAAAATTAAATTTCGCTTATAAATATTATAAATGCCATTTTGGATGAGAATTATTAGTCTTTATATAAAAAATTAATTATGAACCCAATATTTGAAATTAAAATAGAAAAATGAGATTTTTTAAATAAATTAAATTGTTGAATGATACGTTTAGCTCAAGATTTGTTATTCCATCTGAT
>NC_038252.2:1907130-2163533 GCF_000004515.6 Glycine max | reverse complement strand
TTTTTCTAAACTATCTTTTATTAGAATTTGATATCAAGTATAAAAATACTCTTTGACCTTATTAAATGAAAAATATTTTAGAGATAGTCTCATTAAATAAGATATAGGTAATTGAGATTTGCTTATATTTGAGGAAAAAAACAAACAACTTTTGTTACTTATATTTGAAGATAAAATGGAGTACCAATTATATCCAATTTATCTAATTTCATATATATATATATATATATATATATATATATATATATATATATATATATATATATATATATATATATATATATATATTTTCAATTTGATTTTTAGGGATTAATAAATTGGTCGTCTAAGAAGATTCAAGAAATGATGAACACCTCTAAGAATAGGCAGAAGTCCTAAGCAGATAGGCGGGAGATTACTTCTAACTTCATTGAACCATATTAGATTCTTTGACATATAGGCTTTGTGGCATATGAACTAGTATTATTACCTTTCTAGGACAATATGCATAATGTGTTTCATGATCTTACGCATGTCATAAAATCAGACACAATATAAGTATGAGATGATTTGACCTATGAGACTCAACCCACAAGGATTGAGTATCAAAGGACCAAGCATTTTAAAGGCAAGATCATCAATTTGGTGTAGTGATACTACGGGAGATATTACATGGGAGCTTGAGGACAAGATGCCCGAACAGTATCCGAATCTCTTTTTAGGTAAGTGAATTTTTTTAGTTATTAGGGAGAATTGTAACATTGTGTTTTTGATAATTAAGTGAATAAGTGATTTAATTAAAAAAATCAAGAGGAATTAAATTTCAATTTATGTATTTGAATAATTAAATTATTGAGCTGATTTGTTTAAACTTGTTTGTTAAGAAAAAAAAACTTATTTTAATAAAATAAACAAATTTCTTTTTTTAGTGTGTTTGTCTAATCTACTTCTATTTTAAAAAATATTTTTTTTGTTTATTTTAAGAAGCAAATCCTATATTTTCTTATAAAAGCACTTATATCAAAAATACTTATTTTAAATTTACTTTTTAAAAGTTTAAACATACTCAACCAATAAATTGTAGTAGTTGTTTGTGTGTTTAATAGATTTTATGGTGTTTGAGCCTTAAAGATTGAGCCTTTGGATATGAGATAAGGAAGAGTCCTTAAAACCTCCCTTAAACCTCTAGTATTGAGAAACACTTTCCACAAATCTCACTTTCATTTTCCTTCCTTCTCAAGCAACCCACTACCTAGAGGCTAGAGAAACTAGAAGCTTCAACTCAAAGGATACATTTTCCTCTTCTCCTAGAGATCCACAATTATCTCTTGAAGTGGTAAGTTCCTCTCCTTATCACTTTACCCATTATGTTCACCTTCTAGAAGCAACCATAGCGACGTTCATAAAAATCCTAAGTTGTGGTTCAAAAATCTAACTTGGGAGTAGATAAATTCATATTTGATTGTATTTTGATGTGAGTTTTCATATCATATCCATGCATTTTAATATGCTTTATTTGGAAAAACTCACTATTTGATATAAGTTTGTGAAAGATAGGTGCTTAAAAGGTTTTATGTGAAAAAGAACTAAAAATCTTAGATTTTTGGAGTCAATAAGATGATCACGATCATCTTAAATATTGCAAGGGTCACATGCCAAATTTAAATCCTAATTAATTGATAAGATAAAGAGATAATTGATTCTCTTTAATTAAGAATGATGGAAGGAGGGCCTTCACAAAATATTATAAATAAGGAATGAGGTTCTCTGTTTTTAGTTTCTTTTGTTCTATTTACATTCTTGAGAGTTCTAAGAGACAAGATGATTGTATAGGAGTCTGTTAGCTATAGAAGAGCGTAGAAAACACAATTGGGATGGACTCTGGCCAAGTCTCCTTCTCTTTGGTATGTATGTGTTCTTTATTGGGATTTCTAGTTTTGTCATGGCATGAGTGACTAGTCTTCCTAATCCAAAATTATGATTTAGTCATACTTTTGTATCCATTTTTTGATTTTAATGAAATCCTTGATGTTTTCTAGTCAATTAAATCTCTTCTTTATTCTTGATTGTTAATTTGGAATTAATCACTTTGAATCTTAATCTATTGCATGAGAATGACCATCATTGTGTAATTGATTGACCTAGGAAGAGATTACTTCTACGTAGTGGCGGACCTACACTATGGTGAGGATGCGCACTTGCACCCCCTCATTTTTTAAAATTCACTAATAAATTTTCTTTTAAATTAAAAATTGTAAATAAAATCTTATATTTTTGTATTTTATTCCATATACATTTATATAGTTGAACCCACTGATTTTATTTTTTATAATTTGTTCTCACTGACTTAGGGTCTTGGGTCCGCCACTGCTTCTACGTAACTTGCATGATCAAACTGGTTATGGAAAATTCTAGTATATTAATTAATTGATCACCCTTGTTTTGATGTTAATCGTTTGACCCTAATATGATATTTCTATGATCGACTGAGTATTGATTAGGGCAAAGAGCGTTATTAAACCATGACCAAAGGTTAATGATGAAATTTGGGAATACCAGTAATAGACAATATTTGGGGTTTTGTTGGAATTAGAATTGGGGAAAATTGGAGTAAGTGTGACGAAATCACAATCCTAGGTTGCTTACTATAAGTGTTTTCACATAAACTTTTCTATTTTTTACTCATATTTACTAAAGTGAACAATTATCCACAATTATCTTTCATTTAATTTAGTTATTTGGGTTCGATATTTGGACTTTTAGTCCTTTATTACTACTATATAGGATCACTTGTTCTTGTGTGAGTACTATTTTTATGCCTGAGTGTTTTTGGTTTGGTTTGTTGTCCTTTCAATGTGAATTGTTAGCTAGTTGGTGAAAAATTTCCCTTCTTTTAGCATAAGCTTCTTCCTTTTTCCTTCCTACTTCCAAAAGTTAAGTCCTTTAATTTGAACACGTAAGGAAAATTGAACCTTGTTTTAATATCATGTTGGTGTGAGTCTAAACTTGTAAAATGGTGGGCAAAAAAGATTCATTTAAAAAAAATAAAAAGAGATTTTAAGTATATTAGCAAGAATAAAAATAAAAAATGAAAAAAATAGTAACTTATAAAATATAAACTAATTGAAGTACCTTATTAAAATAAATGAGAAAAACTTAAATATGTTTTTCATATATGTAATGTAGTCCATTTTTATTTTACTACCTAAACTTTTTTATTTATTTTATTAAGTTAAATATTTTTATGTTTGATTTTAATACCTGTTATCAGTCAGGGTTTGTTAAATGATGACATGATATTGTGTTAGTCTCTCATATTATCACTTAACTTATGTGACATTTTGTTAGTTCGTCATATCATCACTTGATAGACTTTGACATGACGACAAATACTAAAATTAAATATAAGAATATTTCATATAGTAAAATAAAAAAATGCGAAGTTTAGATAGTTATTACCTTTTTTATATAAAATTTGTCTAAGATACAAAACTTATATAATTTCGATGAACTTGTCTCAAAAGAATAAGAAGAGTGCATTCAAAAGTGATCAATATGTGAACTAAAATTTGAGAAATTGAATGCGCCATTGAAGGAATTTATTTTGATAGAAATTGATGTTTTGAACGACTCTATTTGAGGCACATGGGGTTGAAGCGCTTAAAAGCAAGATCATTTTGAAATTTGAAATATCAATTGAAGTGGTTGATGAAAGAAGTTGGGAAGAATCATCAAATAGCATTAGATTTATGTATTTAGAAAAAATGTTGTATACTTGTTGAAATCATAGAATTTAGTCGTGTGTTAGAAGTTTATAAAAAAGAACTCTACTTGCCAATTTTTGGTGGATTGAATTATTATCATTTAACTCTTCAAACATCGACAACGTCGCACATCAAAATTGACTACTAGTTCAAAAAGTCATCGTATATGTATTCATTCCTATTTTTTATGAATTCATGTTTATTTATTTTAATGTATCTTTCTAAACTCTTTTACTTTTTCCAATCTCCATTTTTTCTCGAAACCCTTATTTTTCCAATACCTATTTCTGTTTTATGATTATAATATTGTCGAAAATTAATGATGGTTAAGATTAACTTTTAAATTGAAAACACTATTATAAAATTTACTTAGAAATTATATTACAACATTTTATGGTACAATTATAATTATCTATGAATATTTTTTTATCAAAATCACTATATGTGTTAAGTATTAAAAAATTCTTTGATAAATTGAAAACTATGAAATTACTTATTTGATTAAAAAGAACTTACAATTAAGAATAAATTATATGTCTCATCTTTAAATACTTATTTATTAATAGAGTCATGTTGTGAAAATTACTCAATTATAATAATATATCTTTTTCGAAGAAGTATAATTTTCATTATTAACAATAATAAAATTAAATTAAATTATATTACAAGTATGAAAAACTAATGAGAAACTACAAAAATAAGATTATACATTAAAAAAAAAACTTATTTTGAAAAATTTCTTATAAGTTAGTCAAACTAACTTATAACACATTAGAGTAACTTTTTTAAATACACTCTTTATTAAAAAAAAAATATATCTCCATGATAATTATACTTACTTGATGGACTAATAAAAAATATCGTTATTTCCATGTACATTTAATTAATTAATATATTTGGTAATTTGGATAGGTTAAATATTCCTTTCACTCGAAAATAGTGGACTTATAACGATTATCATATTATTGTTACATAGGGTCCTTTTCTCTTACCAATTCAGTTATGTTGAATTGAATTATTACTTTTTTTTATCAAGAACTTGCTTGGAAAGTTTTTTTTATTGGTAATTAATTTAATTGAACTGCTTAAAAACCTAGTTCAAAAAGTCATTAACTCTTATATACTTCCTTTGTCCCAAAATAATTATTATTTTTGGAAGCGTTTGTTCTACGGATAACTTTTTTAGTCCCAAAAATATAATTTTAGGCAATAAAATATGAAAATCTTATTTAATAAAAATGTGTTTGGTTAATTATAAAATTATTTTTTTATATTCTTAGAAATAATTAAGACATATGTTTGATTAAATTATTTTTTCCTGAAAATATATATTATAATTATTAAAATATCCTTATTATTATATTAAAAGTGTTTTTTTCTTTATAAAAAAAATAAATTTATTATAAGACTAATGGCAAGCAAACTATACTAAAAAATGTTATATATCTCACATTCTCATGATAAAATCACTTTCACTACTCCTCTAAAATTCCAAAGATTTATGGTAAGTAAAATAGACACATGAATGAAAATTTTGAAAATGACAAAAATTAGATAGGGTAAATTAAAAGATAATTAATAGGGGGTTATGATAGTAGGTAGAAATACAGTATATTTTTAATCACAAATGGAATTTTTATCCTATGAGAATAAATATTCTCTAACCCTTGCGCCAAGATTAAATGTTAACTGAATGTAAGATTATTGCTTACCTAAATAAAAAATATACGAGTAAGTAGAAGAAGTAATTAATGTTACATTGAAAAATTAAAATGATAATTATTTTGGAACAAACTTTTTTCTCTTATACAACAATTATAATGGGACACAGAGAATAATAAATTTAAATTTTCATCCTTTTATTTTCTTACAAAAATTTCATCATTATAATTTTTGTAACTAAATATTTTTGTTTTATTTTGTAAGAGATGTTATATAATTTTTTATGTATCAAACTTTTAAATTGATTATTTTGTTATTTTTTAACAAATTACATCAATATTAAATATAATAAAATATTGCAAATTATAAACTAAATTAATGTTAAGTTTTAAAGAAAGAAATAAATACCATGTGTATATTTTAATATATATATATATATATATTAATAATAATAAACTATTTTTAAATATTTTTATCTTTTAAGATTTTATTTATAGTTATAAATTCAGGTCATGAACGAAATTTTTTACATTTTTTTTTCTAAATCGAGTTATGGTTATTGAATGAGTGAAGACTTTTTTCTTAGTATAAATAAAATTGCATGACTTCCAGTATTTGATTTGATTACCTTCAACATTTTGCATGAGTATATTTATTTTGCGGTTAAAAAAGAAATACAACTATTCATAATTGTTTTTTTATATATAAAATTAAATGCATTAAACCTATTATCTATAATTTAAGTGTATATGTTGACATATGTTAATTATTTATTTCAATATTTTCTAAAAAAAAATGTAAACATATACTATAGTGACACATATTACATATATGTGATTGTACCTATAATAGATTATATATGTCTAATAGATTTATACTTACATATATTATATCTATAATAACATTTTTTATGTGTTACTATAATCAACATTCTTTGTAGTTTATTGTCTAATATCTACAATTGAGAGAAAATTGCCGGATCATACATGTCTGATTCTCACGTTTAATTCTTCATTGTTGAAATGTACGACTTATACTGTTTATACAATACTTTTATTATAATTTAATAATAATTTTTGATTAACACTTATCTAACATTTTTCTCTCTTCTTTTCAATTAATATATATATATATATATATATATATTATAAATCTATAATATAGGATGTATTATTTAATTATAAATTATTATGTATAGTAATTTTATAATATATATTTGTCTTATTTCTACACATGACGTGAAATTCATCTAAAAAGCAAGCACCTAAAAAATTTCACAAAATATTTGACCAGGTGGTTGTATGACTTTGAGCAATTTGCCATGTCACTCCTTTGTTTGACAATCAAAATAGGTGGCTCATTTGAACTAAATTAATTAACAGTTGCAGATTTGACTTGATAGTGTGTCATCAGTCGCCTCCCCTACAGTTTTCTATATAAAATAAATAATGTAGTCAGTAAGTCAGTGGACACTCTCACACTCCAATCAATCCATGTAGTCAAAGTCAAGAAATAAAAGAGATAAATA
Organism: Glycine max; assembly: GCF_000004515.6. Taxonomy (NCBI): domain Eukaryota; kingdom Viridiplantae; phylum Streptophyta; class Magnoliopsida; order Fabales; family Fabaceae; genus Glycine; species Glycine max. The sequence goes on along the minus strand of NC_038252.2, from coordinate 2,156,600 downwards.
ATAAATCTAATTTATCATTTATGATATAATAAAAATAAAGATACTTTAATTTAGATATTTGTTTTATTGGGATATCTAAAAAAATATTACATTCTTTAATTTCAATCTCTATTTTCTTGTATTACTCACCATATTTTGTTTTAGTTCTTGCCTATTCGATGGGGGTATATACACGCTCATTGGGTATAATTTTTTCTCCCTTTTATTCTATGGTTTTGAATTTTTTCCTATGTTTTCATCGTTGCGTGATCATAATATATAGGATAAATTTATTTAAACTTACTTTTTAAAAAAACACTTATTTTAATAAAAATAAGTCATTTTATTTTTTAATAAGTTTATTTAAACTGTTGCTATTTTAAAAAAACATTATTTTTTATTTTGATAAACAAATTTTATCTACTTATTAAAAAATATTTTTTAAAATATTTATTTTAAAAATATTTTTTTTCAAATTTAAACAAACCCGTTCATAATGCTTAAGTTGAGATTGGGACGTTTGGGATTACTAATGTTTTGCTGTTTGAAGTAGGTGCCAGATGCAATATAGTTGACTTCAATTTTAAAGAATCTTTGATAATCTCAACATGATCAATATTACTTATGAACTAAGATTTTATTAGATACTAATACTATATTTTAGGTATTTGATCTAGTCATAATTTAAAGAAGGAAGCAATTTTGCTTAAGGGAGTGTCTCTTAGTACATTGCGATCGATGTGTCGATGCCAAACATTGTGGTCCAACCGTTGAAGGCCTGCTATATTGATATCCACTTGTGATACAATAAACTGAATAAAGAATGTTTTTCCACACTCAGTCACAGAGTGTAGGGTTTCATTTGTTTCAGAATTCAACAATTTTTTTTTAAGTTGGCTTTAATTTGGTTCACAGTGACTGAAATTGTATCCAATTAGGGTTTTTATAAGTTGGGACGATAACAAAAAGTTAATATTTATCTAAACAAACCAGCTTGTTAAGTCTACGAGACATTTTAATGGCTTAGAATTTAATCTTATTTTTTTTCATGAAAATGCTAACCAATATTCTTAGAACGGTGAACAAGGAATTAAAATGAAAAATATATTTATTAAAATATATAAAATTATGTTTTTTTTATGTTTTTTATGATTTGTATAATAAATATTTTTTATTTTAGTTTCTTAACCAATGTATGTAGTTAACAAGTCTATTTTTTTAATAATTAAATAGATTTTTATAAAAATCTTGACCTAATTTATTTCCTAAACAAATTTCGCTTGGTTTAACCTATTTTTACCCTCATGGAGTGAAAGAAAATATGAAGAGGAGATGAGATATAAATATCAAATTTGTTGGTTGGTAAAAAAGAAAAATAGAAATGAGAGATGTTATTTAAAATGGTATTTCAAGTGGTTAATGACTTTGTAATTTTTTTACTAACTTAATTCTTATAGTTTTTAACCACAAAAATTCATACTTCAAAATATAAAATAGTAAATAAAATTTTAACGATAAAAAATTATCATAAATTACAAATATTTTATTCTTAATTTGGCTCACACAGAATGATTAAAAAAACATTTTGCAAATTCCAAAAATTAAAAAAATAAATTTAAATTAATTTAAAAGATTAAAAAGAAAATGATTCAATAAAGAAGTAAAATCATATTTAAGTCTTATATGGATGGAGGAACTTTTCAGCAGAAAATCAACCTGACAAGTTAATTCTCTATGTCAATGGATTGTGCATACCTAATTTATTTTCACAAAAATTCATTTGCTTTACTGAAAATAGCTAAATTGATTAGCAAGATGAATAAATCACTTGGTGATTTACACAGTATTTTTTTCCCCTGCCCAACCCCTGGCATTGAGTCACTGCTCCTCCAACTTAGCCTCAGGGTGGGTCTATATCCAAATTAATTTCGATTATAAATTCTATATTAAATTGTGTGTTACAAAGATTAAATGATTTTTAGTCATAATTTTATAATTTTTAACAAATAATAAAAAGTACATAAAAATATATATTAAAAATGAATATATCAATTACTGCCACTCGATCCCCTTAATTAATTCTTGTACCAATCTCACAATAAATGTGTTATGTCAAACTATTTGCAATTGACTAACAGGCTAGTCATAATCCATGTTCTTACTGGGTATGGTATTATTTTCGCAGCAATTTCACACCTATCCCTCGTGCAATATTAATGCAAGCACTAGTTTCCTTGTTGATGTCATACAATGGAGTTAGATTCAATTCAAGCAGGCTGATTCTGAATTCAACTCACCAGTGTGACTAGCTATGACATAAGGGGGTTATTTTTGAAAACTATTTACGGAGGAGGGTTTCTTTTAAAATAAATTACGGGGGGTCATTTCTGGACGTGGGTACTGTCATTGACACTGACGGGAAGCTTGAACCGCCAGTGACAATGGCGGGATAGGGGGTGCCGCTATTAGCATTTGCAGGACAGGCTGAGGAGAGAGGGGGTACCGCCAACAACAATGACGGGATGGGTTGACTGGGCAATCCCGCCACTGCCTTCTGTGGGACACCATACTTCACAATAATCTAAAGATGTCATACCCTATACTTCACATGCCATGACTGAAGCAATATCTCCCTTTTATGTACCACATATATCACTTTAAATTTAGATTTCTTAAATAAAATTTAAATTTAATCTTTAACTTAGATATGAAGTTACAATTAAATATATCACTTTGTTTTAGAAAAAATTAATTAAGTAAAAAAAGAATTAAAACTGACCCAGTTAAAAAGAATTAGTTAAATGTCAAATTAAAAAAAAATTGTTGGTTAATTTGAAAATCGAGATAATCCTGGATAAATCTGAAGTCGTGTATAAACACTTTCAGATTGAATCAAATTTCGGGGTTCAACCAAAATTGTTCAATCGGATAAAATCAGAAGATTATAATTCAAGAGTTTTGTTTTGGTCTTGTATGTTTTTCACATGTTATGCTTTCTGAACCAGGATGATTATTTATAATCAAAGAACAGGTGGTTTTTGGCGGTTGATGGAAGTTATTTATTTTTAAAAATTGCCGTTGATGGAAGTTTTAGTAACTTCCATGTAACTTCCAACCGTTGATGGAAGTTTTAGTAACTTCCATGTAACTTCCAACCTTTGCCTAAACCGAACATCTCGTTATTACATTAAAACAAGCGTGCACTCTTATTTTAACATAATAAAGAGATCAATTACACTAAAATGTCCAACAAACCTCCCCCATTTTAGTGTAATTACTGATCAAATCACCAAAGTCATAACATATCACAAACTACTGCATAGATGAAATATCGTGACGATTGAATTTCATCTTAGCAAATTACACGTTTCAAATATTCGAATATCAGGGTGTCACTAAGGATTGAACCCTTTCTATTCATAATGAATACATGAAGATAATCTGCACAATAGTTTATAACATTACTCTTGCTCGACACTAGTTTTACTAGCCTGTGTCCCTATCCTTCATAAGCATATCAAAGCCAAGTCTCAGCTTCTTGAAGCGGCTAAACTTCATGCTTATATAGGTAGTCCTTTTCTTTCTTGCACCTGTAAATGCAATTTTTCAAAAGAACCATTGAGAAGTTATACTTCAACCTCCTTAACTTACAGAACCGAACACATTCCTTTTGGGATACTTTCGATGATGTGTTCCAATCTCTACATGTTAAGCTTTCCACATTGAATTCAGCACCTAATGTCATATTAGATGGGAATTGGGTATCTTAACATAAGAGATTTCAGATGGACTTTAATCCTAATCCCACAGCCGACCTTTTCACGAGATCTCTACTTAACCCTTTGGTTAAATGATCGGTCAAATTATGCTGAGTTCTCACAAACTCCACTGATATCACACCATGCATGATTAACTCCCGAACCATGTTGTGTCTAACACCCAAGTGTCTAGACTTCCCATTATACACTTGACTATATGCCTTAGCCAAAGTTGCCTGACTATCACACCTGATAGACATGGGAGGTATAGGTTTGGGCCACAATGGAATCTCATAGATCAGATTTCTTAGCCACTCAGCTTCTTTACCAGCTGCTGCTAAAGCTACAAATTCAGATTCCATTGTTGAATTTGTAATGCAGGTCTGTTTCTTGGATGCCCAAGAGATAGCACCTCCTCCAAGGAGGAATACCCAACCACTTGTGGATGAATAATCCTCCATATTGGTTATCCAACTTGCATCAGAGTAACCTTCAATAACCGAAGGAAATCCAGTATATGTCAAACCATAATCAATGGTTCCCTTTAAGTATTTGAATACTCTATTCATAGCTTGCCAATGATGAGAACTAGGATTACTTGTAAACCTACTGAGTTTAGCAACAGCATAAGCTATATCAGGCCTAGTACTAATCATTGCATACATGAGTGATCCTATCGCCCTTGAGTATTCAAGTTGAGACACTGATACACCTTTATTAGGTAATAGCTTCAGGTTAGGATCAATGGGAGTACTTACCGGAGAACAATCTTTAAAATTAAATTTCTCCAATATCTTCTCACTATAATGTGATTGAGAGATGGAAATACCATTGTTTCCACGTTTGATCTTTATTCCTAAGATCACATCCGCCTCCCCCATATCTTTCATATCAAACTTAGAAGACAAAAATGCCTTAGTTTCATCAACTTGATCTTGGTCGGTACCAAAGATCAACATGTCGTCTACATACAGACAAATGATAACTCCTTTGCCATGAGTATCAAACTTGCTGTATAGACATTTATCTGCTTGGTTTATAACAAAACCACTAGACAACACAACCTCATCAAATTTTTGATGCCATTGCTTAGGCGCTTGTTTCAAGCCATAAAGAGATTTCATCAGTTTACACACCTTATTTTCATTTCCTGGCATAACAAACCCTTCAGGTTGTTTCATGTATATCTCTTCATCCAATTCACCATTTAAGAATGCAGTTTTCACATCCATTTGGTGAATCATCAGATTGTGGATAGCAGCAAGTGCTAACAACAGTCTAATAGTGGATATCCTAGCAACAGGAGCATATGTATCGAAAAAATCAATACCCTCCTTTTGCCTAAAGCCTTGGATAACCAATCTGGCTTTGTACTTGTCAACAGTACCATCCACTTTCATCTTTCTCCTAAAGATCATCTTACATCCTAATGGCTTACATCCAGGAGGTAAGTCAACCAATTTCCATGTATTATTTTGCATGATGGAATCCATCTCACTTTGGATTGCTTCTTTCCAGAATACAGCATCCCTTGAAGCCATTGCTTCACTAAAAGTCTTTGGGTCTTCCTCAACATTAAGGCAATATTGATATTGAAATTCAATATCATTCCTTGACCCTTCAACCAAATAGAGTTGAAAGTCATCACCAAATGACTTAGCCTTTCTTACTCTCGTACTCTTTCTAGTTTCAGTACTAGTTGAAGGTATATCCTCAATATTAACTGAGACTTTCGACATGGAATTCATGTCCTTTGGCCTAGGTATAGATGTAAACCTTTGTTCATCAAAGATAGCATCCCGTGACTCTATAACCGAGTTCACAGCAACAGAATCATTAGATTCTAGCACATAGAATCTATATGCTTTAGAATGTTTAGCATATCCAATAAATATGCAATCTATACCTCTTTCACCTATGGTTTTCCTTTTAGGTTCTGTAAGCCTGACTACAGCCCTACATCCCCAAATTTTGAGATAACTCAAATTTGGTGTCTTTTTGTGCCAAAGTTCATATGGGGTAACCTTATTCCTTTTGTTAGGAATTCGGTTCAACAAGTAACAGGCTGTCAACATAGCCTCACCCCAAAATCCTTCACTTAAACCCGAATAGGATAACATGGAATTCACCATTTCTTTCAAGGTTCTATTCTTCCTTTCGGCTACACCATTCTGTTGTGGTGTATAGGGAGCTGTAGTTTGATGTATTATTCCAGTAGATTGAAAATAAACCGGATCATAATACTCACCTCCCCTATCCGTACGAAGAGTTTTGATTAGCCCATTTTGATGAAGTTCTACCTCTTTCTTATAAATTTTAAATTTATCAAGAGCTTCATCTTTTGTATTTAATAAATATACATAACAATACCTTGATGCATCATCAATAAAAGTAACAAGATATTTTTTATGACCTAATGATGGAGTAGCATGCAAATCACACAAATCACTATGAATAAGGTCTAAGACTTTAGTCTCACTTTTAACATCCTTAAAAGGTTTCCTAGTGATCTTGGTCAACATGCAAGTTTTGCATTTTTCAATGTTCATATCAAAAGGAGGAATCATACTTGTTTTTGACATATCTTTTAATCTTTTGTAATGAACATGTCCTAATCTAGCATGCCAAATTTCTGATTTTGTCATATTAGTTATAGAACTACATGAGGCCATACAAACAGATTCATGAACAAAAGGAACATCAATGTTTAATTTAAACATTCCATTACAACGATAACCAAATCCAACAAACGAACCATGTCTTGACAAGATGTACTTGTCACTTTCAAGTACTTGCTTGAAACCACAATTATTTAAAACCATACCAGACAATAAGTTCTTACGAATACCAGGTACAAATAAGACATTATCCAAATACAAACTTTTTCCGGAAGTAAAAACTAAATTCACACAACCTAATCCTAGGATTGGTTCAGTTGCAACATTGCCCATCTTCACAATAGAGCCATCATCGATTGGTCTAAATTCCTTGAACCAACGACGATCTTTGCACACATGGCTTGTTGCTCCCGAATCAAACCACCAAGCAACGTCATCATCCTGCACATAGAATGCATCAGATATTAGTGATACATAATTTGAATTCGTATTCGAATTAAAATTATTCACTACAATCTGACCTTGTTGCTTTTCAGGATCATTAGACCCACTTGGACCAGCCTTGTTCTTTCCTTTGAACACCCGGCAATCCCTCTTTAAATGACCAGGTTTCCCACACTTCCAACATGACAATTTTGTCTGTTTGTTTGGACCTTTGTTCTTATTTCCTTGAAATTTTCGTTTGTTACCTTTAGCATTGTAATTTTGCTTAACTGTTCCACTTTCCTCTACCATATTAACGGAAGAGGAACCTGCTACGGTTTTATTATTGACTTTGTCAATTTCCTGAGCCCTCAGCGACTCCTCAATCATGAAATGACTACCGAGTTGAACCAGAGTCAACTCTTCCTTCATATGTTTCAAGGTATGCTTGAAGTCTTTCCAAGAAGAAGGCAGTTTATCAATTATAGATGAAACTGCAATGGATTCATCCATTTTCAAATCATGTTGAGTAAACTGACCCAAAATCCGCAGCAGTTCATTATATTGCTCCATAACAGGCCTCGAATCAATCATTTTGTAATTAAAGAAATTACTAACTAAGAATTTGTTACTTGAGGCATCTTCTGCCATATACTTGGATTCAAGAGAGTCCCATAATTCCTTAGCAGACTCAACATTTTGATAAATATCAAAGAGAGAGTCAGACATACCGTTCAGAATGTGTCCACGACAAATGTAATCGTCGTTCTCCCATTTCGAACGCTTCCTTGTTTGATCCAGAGTTTCGCCTTCCATATACACCGGCATCGGTGTACTCAGCACATACACCACATTCAATGTTGTCAAGAGAAAGTGCATCTTCTTCTGCCATCTTCTGAAATCCTGCCCTTCAAACTTGTCCAACTTCGCAAACTTGCTTATCATCTTCGAACTATCGTTCGTCATCTCGAAAAATTTGATTCAATCTTTTGTTGGTTAATTTGAAAATCGAGATAATCCTGGATAAATCTGAAGTCGTGTATAAACACTTTCAGATTGAATCAAATTTCGGGGTTCAACCAAAATTGTTCAATCGGATAAAATCAGAAGATTATAATTCAAGAGTTTTGTTTTGGTCTTGTGAGTTTTTCACACGTTATGCTTTCTGAACCAGGATGATTATTTATAATCAAAGAACAGGTGGTTTTTGGCGGTTGATGGAAGTTATTTATTTTTAAAAATTGCCGTTAATGGAAGTTTTAGTAACTTCCATGTAACTTCCAACCGTTGATGGAAGTTTTAGTAACTTCCATGTAACTTCCAACCTTTGCCTAAACCGAACATCTCGTTGTTACATTAAAACAAGCGTGCACTCTTATTTTAACATAATAAAGAGATCAATTACACTAAAATGTCCAACAAAAATTGTATATAAGAAACTCTAGAGATACCTCTGGTTAAAAAAAAAAAATCTAATTGTTAAAAAATTTGCATTCTCTCTTTTCATTAATAAAAAGGACAAGAAAATAATCCATTTGGAAGCGAATGTGGCCAACGCCAATTACTGCAGTGAGATTAAGAATTGAGTGTGGAAATGGAAATGATTTATTTTTAATCTATATTTTAGTCCGTCGTCTTCATTTAAAGTTTTGCCGAGAAAAATTATAATTATTTTAAATAAACAAATTCACACTCACGTTCACAAAGTTCTCCCCTACTCATTATCCACACTTTTCAGGAGTAAAAGCCAAAATGTCACTAAACCAAGCATTAAAGCAAACTCGTGTAAATATTATAATTAATTAGTCTTGCCAATTTCTCAAATTTTCTCCCTTATACCCGGTAAATTCATAGTTTCCTACAGCAATTAAATTAACAAAAACCGTAAAATGGAACTAAAATTTATCAAATTGAGTTTGTGTCTGCATTTTAATCTTAGAATGTGCGTATTTTACATGAATTTGAGAAATGATGGTCCCGCCGAAGGCAGTGGCGGGACTGCCAATCAGCCCATCCCGTCATTACTGTTGGTGGTACCCCTCTCTCCTCAGCATGTCCCGCAAATATTGTTGGCGGTACCCCTCGGCATCCCCTATCCCGCCATTGTCACTGACGGTTCAATCTTTTCGCCAGTATCAATGATGACACCTATATCCAGAAGTGACCCCCCGTAATTTGTTTTAAAAGAAATCCTCCTCCATAAATAGTTTTCAAAAGTAACCCCCTTGTGTAAATTTATCTACTTCAGTACGAGTAGTAATTGCATTACCGGCACCACTATATACTTCTCAGTACGGATAATGGTTCTGGCTATCATTTTCATCACACATAGGAATATTAGATATTTTGATACAACTTATAACTATTGACTCTATGATGAGAAGACATTAATGTTAGAGATAGTATATTTAAAAGATCCAACTCGTAAGCAGCTAGCTATGTTTCTTCCTGCTACCTAAAATAACAACGTAGGATTCTCTTGGTGTAACGAAGAACAAAGACATAGGGGAGGAGAATATCGATTATTATTCCACCAATATTTTAGTTATTTTTATCTATGTGACCTAGTTATCACATGCATGAGTGTCTAGTTGACTACCACTTAGACACTTAACAGTTAACATTCTAATTCATGGTTTAAATAGCATGACATCATTTATTAATGAAGTGACAAAATTGATTATGATTTACTATAATTTTAGGGACCCGTTTGTCTAATAATTAAAATTTAAGGAATTAAATTGATTAACGATTTATAATTTTAAATATTATTGTCATTTTATTAATTTTAAAGATCAATTTAACCAATTATTACAGTTTTAGAATCAAATTGGTGATTCAATTGTATAATGTTAGGATAGGATATGATCATTAACATTAGGGAATATTTGATAGGATTTTTTTTTTAATTTTTTAGTAATCTTCGTTTAGGAATTTTCATTTTCTATGTTTGATATTTATTTTAAAAAATAACATTTTTAAGAAAGATTTTTCAAAAATGTTTTTTTAGCTGGTTTTCTATAAACACTTTACTGTAGGTGTTTGTAAGATTAATTAATATAATGTGATTTTCGTTAATCCTACTTGATTTTAATATAATTGTCTCTAAACTCTAAAATAAACATATACTACTACTGTAAATCATTTACCAGAGATATAATAAAATTGACTAAAAATAAATAGAGTGAAAAATAAGCTGTGAATTTGAATTCTCATTAACTAAAAAACTAACATACTAACTATTAACAAAATTGTAAATCATTTACGTCACAGGTGTATAGCATAAATAAACCTTCCGTTTGTATTGCACCTATACTGTAAAGTGTGAAACTGTGAATGATATAAGGACATGCGGCACCACATCAAGTCACTCTGCACTAGAATCTGCATAATTATTATGATGCACACATGCAAACAATTGCAGAGGCATGATATTTCTGATTGCACTGGTCTTTTGATTTTTTAAATGATGTAGGGGTCATAAATCAATAACTTTGTTTCCCTGTGATCCTATGGTTATGGATGGCATTTGGCAGCTCGTACGTAAGCTGTGGTTTTTTTTTTTTTTTTTTTTTTATCAATTACTGATTTCTCCAAAGTCAGTGGTTGAGTGTGTCTCTTCTTATGCTAGAATCCAAAACCAATTTCTATTTTCGTTTTATGTGAATGTTTTAAGAAGGATCAAGATAGTTCTACTGCAGTAAAAAAAATATTCTTTTAAAGAGGTTTGTAATCGGATATAATTTATTGTAAATTAAAATACTTGAACAAAAATTTAATACTATCAAATACTATTTTTTTATTGGATTTCAAATTGAATTTTAAAAGCATACTCAATTCAATTTAAACTAAATGTGTGTGTAATTCTTCTATGAAAACTCAGTATATGTGCTTACATAATTACGTATACATTTACGAATTTAGTATATATATTAGTTTTTTTATGATCTTATTTTAGATTACATCTTATGTTTTAATTAGATCCGCTTGGAGTTTATTATTGTATCTCATGTTTTTATTTTATATAGTTTTGTAATTTTGTCATTAAATAGTAAGTTTTAATATTGAATATGTAAAAGAGATAAATATTTGTAAAAAAAAAGAAGAGATACATATATAATAAAAATATGGTTAAATTAGTTTTTTGTCCTCTTATTAATTTTTATAGATTTGATCATTTAGTTTTTTTTAAATTTAATTTAATCTTTTAATTTTTTTCAATTGATTCAATTTTATCATTTTAAATAATAAGAAATCACACTTTATAACGATTCAAAATCATCACAAAATAAGCTTAAATCATTATAAATTTCCCAAAAAAATATTCGATCAAATTACATCTAAAAATACAAATAAAACACAAGGACACCAAGTACAGTTGGGATATAATTAATACCAATCATGACATACTATAGGTTCTTTTATTCAAATTTTTTTATAATGTAATTTTTATATATAAGTATTTATTTATAATAAATTTCAATTGTATACAAATAAACATTTATCCTTATAAATAAGATATTAGTAATAAATATTACTATTTAATAATTTTGAATGATAAGATATGCGAGATTCACACCACTATTTGATAAGCTATTATATTCACACCGCTATTAAATATTTATTCTTATAAAATAAATATTAGTAATAAATATACTACACTGTAAAGAAAATTGCATCGATGTAAAACAGCCTCGGAAATATAAGGTAATAATAGGAGGGTTGAAATGCGAGATTTGTATTTGCTTAGGATGCATCATTATTTCTGTAAAAAAAATGCATCATTATTGGTAATAAATAACAAATATTAGTAATAAATTTTTATCATTTTTTATTGTGAGATAAGCTTTATGTAAACTTATTAAATCAATGAACTTATTCTTCATTTATATTTAATAAAATTTATCAATTTTCTTATCAGCCAAAATGATAAATATATTAAAAGGGGTACAAGCAAGATATAATAAAATAAAAATTTATTTAAAAATGCTTTAAAACTATTATTATTAATGTTCAAAGCAAGATATTATATTCTTTAATATTATTTAAAAATATTATAAATATATATAAGGGCATATCAAATGATTTTTTTATTATTATAATAGAGTGTGAAGAGTGAATCATGATCATTGAATTCAATAACGAAAAATAAGATTAAAGACAAAATTATGTAATTTTTTAAGTGATAACGTGATCTTTTAAATAACTTTTCTTAAAGGATTAAATAAATTTTAATCTTAATCATATAGAGTATATATGTATGTAGTTCAAATGTACTCCATAACTAATTACCAATGAGAATTAAGATCATTCAACAATTTTAAATACATAATTTTTCTTGTGGATTTATTAATTAATATTGAACGATTAACAGTAGAGTTCAACACATATGAAGATTAATGAAGTCCTAATATGAAATAAACATAATAAAATAAATCCAATAGGTCAAATATATATATATATATATATATATATATAAATTCAAGATCTATCATGACCCTAACATAGAATTAGCTACACATGTTCAAAAAGGAAGATAAACATAAAATTGTAATTCATAGTCAAATCCATAAAATAATATTGTATAAAAAAGTCTATTTTTTTTTTAGAGAAACTAATCTTCAAGTCTTTAAGAACCAGAGGTTCTCCTCACATCACATCCGCAACCTTTTAATTCTATTATTCATTAAGAAATCTGAAAAGAGGCTAGGCCATCAAGATATATAATAATAGATTGATGAAATGAAAGGTTATTGAACAGTAGTGTCCTATATCAAGAATGGACCTCAATTTCCCTAAAATGGGCTGCAATCTTGAAATGTGCAAAAATAACTAGCATAGTCGTGAGGTAGACTGGTAGAGGCATAACCTTGCCAAACTTTACTCACAATCAAGCCAAATTTTGCCCTATGAAAATAGCCAAATTCTTCAAAATCTTGGACTTTTAATAAGCAACAACCATCATGTCACAATATTTGATAATGATTTTTAAGTGTGGACTTTTTTTATTACTAGGAATTAAATTTATTTACAACAATACCCATACTGCTTAATCTATCAAACTAAATTTTCTTAGTTTTTTAAATGTGGTCCAGGTGATTGTTACTTCTTATATAGATAATGATTTTTTTTCACTATAAACCACAATGTCAAAATAATCGATTCCTATTTTGTAGGATTATGAAACAACTTTATGACTATTGTCTATTTTTTTATTGGTAAAAATGACTATTGTCTATTATTTTAGCAACGATTTTTTAAATATTGCCAACTGAGATAGGCAACATTGTTATATATAAGTGATATATATTGTTGATATGTATTCGAATAAACACCACATGCCCAGCTTGCGGTAACTCTTCCTCACCATTCCCTCTTTATGTTACGTCCATTGACCCCTAAGTCATCAAGGATTTCCTTTGGCAAATCTTATTCTAACTAAACATGCATTAACAACTACTGTATATACACACACACGATATGTATATACATTCAATGTGTTGGAGTTCCAGCAAAGTCCTTTTTGGAAGAATAAAAATATACTTTTCAGAAAGATCTTTCTAGAATACACTATTTTTTTACACTTCCGAAGAGGCCTATCCGAAAGTATATTTTAGTACTTACAAGAAGGCTGTTCCCCAAAGGGTACAAACAACATGAGGGTTCCGAATAGGCTGCTCCTTAAGGGAGTATTGGCAAATTAAAAAAGCTAGGGTGCGATGAGTTGATATTGTGAGTGTTAGTGTATGTTGGGTCATTGCTTCCTATTGTTGTGGTGCCGGAGATGCAAAAAGGGAAGTGGGAAATTGGAGGAAAGAAGAGAGAGAGGAGGAAAAAGGAGGGTGGGGCATTTTTGTCCATTCACCTTTCTATTGGAGGTGCAAGAAGCAAAAAGGGAGTGCAGGAAGCAATTACCTGTAGTATTGTTAATGGGCTTCTAAGCTTCCCCTCCCCCTCTTTTAAGATAAAAGAAAATAATTTATCAAAAAATTGATAATCATCATAAAGAATTAAATATTTTAAAAAATTAACAACTAAAAGATTGAGTGTTTCGATTGGATATCGAGTTGGAGTTTATATTTTCGTTGCTCATTTGACTTCTGCTTATTTATTCTTTGACTGTTGTGTGAATTGAGGTGTTGTTTATCTAAGATTAATTTTTATTAAATTTCTTCTGTTGGAGGATTAAGTAATTAAAATCAATGAATTTTACCATTTTGAAGTTAGTAAAGTGGAAATTTTTATACACTGATGAATAATGAAGAAAACAAATTTATAATTTATTATACACTTACGTATATTCACATGTTTAACCGATGATTTTCAAATCAGAGACGATATTTTCTTAATTAAAACATTTTAAAGAAATGAAACTTAAAACTGATTAATCAATACTAATTTTTAAAGGAATTACGAGAAGAAGAAAAAACCCAAGAAGGCCGCCCAGGGTTGCAGCTTACAAAGCCCACGAGTGGTATGCTTAATACTTTGAATTTGATCAATCAAATTTTTAAGGCATTTATATCCGCACCTCTCACTTTGCATCCTACATTTCGTAAAAGACTCTGTGAACAAAAATACTCCTTTATCAAGCACTTCTATTCTGGAATGACTAATCCATAATATATAAAACTAAATTCTAGAATATGAAAACCTATATTTTGGAATAGTTATTGTAGAATAATTATTCTGGAATATGATACATTTCTAAAATAATTATTCTAGAATAGCTATTTTGAAAGCGTATCTTATTTCAAAATGGCCATTTTGGAATAGGTGGCAGAACCCCTGCATGGTTTGAGCCATGGGGGAGTTCACTAGCACTTGTAGGGCTAGGCTATGGTTTAGCTTCTCCAGGTCGTCAAAAACGGTGTCATTACAGCGGAACAAGGTTTGGGAGTGAGAGTGAGAAGGCATGGAGTGGAAGGCGCGTGACTCTGTCTGGACGAACTTCATGTATTTGTAGGCATCTTCCAGAAGTGTTGCCTAGTCCATTTTCTTGTCCCACAACATCAACTTCTGAAGACATCGCGTTTTCTCGCTTAGCTTTTGACGACATTGGTGAGTCAGGTTGCTTTGCGAGATCACTAGAGGACATTGTGACTCCACGCGCTGTTGCTTTTGCTCTGACGAGCAAAAGGGAGGGAGACAATGGTGGTATTGGGGGAAGAAGTTGAAGGGTTCAATATTGGGTGAACCAAATGCCGTTAGAGGGGGAAAAGGCAAAGGTGTATCTCATTAAGGGTATTTTTGACTTTTCAGAGAGAAAGGGGAGGTGCAAGATACACTATAGGGAGTGTAGGATTCAAAACCTAATTTCTCAACCGGAAGTACACAAATAGTTTTTCTATTGGCCCTTTTTAGATGAAGGCCCCAGAGTACTTGCATAAAATCATTGATATGCTATAACTATTTTCTACACTTCCCTAGTTACTTCTTGCATTCTTTTCAGATTGTTATTTTTTTTTTCTTTTAGATTGGTCATTCCAAAAATAAAAAAAAATACATTTCTGATTGATCATTCCGGAAGGCAAAAAGGAAGTGTAGGAAACAATTACTCATTGAAAATGTGATTTATTCACCATATATGCAACCCGATATCATTATGGTGTCTCATTTTGATAGATAATGTATCTTTTAAGATTGAGTCAGAGATTTGTTATATTCATTAGTGTGCATGAAAAAATATTTGTTGAGAAATATTAGTCTCTTAAATAAATTTCAATATTTTAAAAAAATATCTTTGACAATACTTTAACACGCTGTTTGGATGAAGTATTTAAAATAGAAAAAGTAATTTAAATAGGAATTTAAAATTATTTAAGATAAAATTTGGTGTTTGGATATTTTATTTGGAAGATTTTAAAATTCAAGAAATTTTAAACAGAAATTTCAGTTAACTAAAATTAAGGAATTCTAATTTCTGACTAAAAGGAGAGAATTTGAAAATTCTCGGCTATTCTTGTTAACTCATTCCTCAAACCTTCCCTTACACTCTCGCTCGACCCTCTCTCACACTCTCTCGCTCGACCCTCACACACTCTCACTAGTTTCACGTTCACTATCACTTTCGCAGTTCTGTTGCTCTCTCTGGTTTGTTAATTTCTCATCTCTGCTTTTTTTCTTCTCTAATCTAGGATTAACATGGCTCTTCCTCTTCACAAATTGATCCTATTGCCGGCGATGATGCTGCATCGACAAGCAGAGACAACATCAAATTTTACTCCATTGTTTACTTAGTAAAAACCATTCTCTTAATCTTCAAAACCCAAATCCAACGAAACCCACTCTAGATCTTGTAGATCTCACAACCTCAGAAAAGGAAAGAGCGTTGAAGTTGACATGCCGACTGCACCGGAAGCTGTTGAGCTGCTATCCTCGAATTGGAGTCAGGTGAACTCACAAGCCGAGAATTTAGCTGTGGAGGCAAAATCAAGTGTAGTGAAGAAGCAGGATAGTTACAAGGAGATTGAATCAATGCGCTGAAATCGAATTATTGGGAAATACCCAAATCCCACATCGGCTGCCTCAATCCTTGGAGTGTAGCTTATATACCTGTTGGGCAACTTCACTTAATGCCAATTGGTTTTAAGATGAAATCTAACATGGTATCAGAGCGGACTCTGACCCTGGGACCTCGCCTTCGCTTCCGCTGCGACGAGCACCCACCATTTGTGGTTCACGCACCAAGCCCAACAAGTGTTGGGCGTGAAGGGGGTGTATTGGGAAATACCCAAGTCCCACATCGGCTGCCTCAATCCTTGGAGTGCAGCTTATATACCTGTTGGACAACTTCACTTAATGCCAATTGGTTTTAAGATGAAATCTAACACGAAGTTGAGGTATGGAATGCGAGTAACGAAAATTTGCTAATTTTGTTTCAATGCTCTTACAATTGATTTATCCAAACAAAGAATTTTAAAAATGTAAGAATTTTAATTAATACATTTTAATTTTCCTGAATTTTAAACTCCCTGAAATTTTAAAATACTCCATCCAAATAGACACTAGGGTTATATCATAACTTTTGTTAACTTCGGTGGTGGCTGGTATTTGTAGTCTTGTTCATGGCTGATAGAAATGGAGTTTAGGCTGAACTATGATTTGTGGTGTGTACATGAAGTGTTTGTTGTGCAATTAGTGAAAAATGAAAAGGTGTTGGCTTGGACAAAGATGAGGAGCAACGATTTTGTTAGATAATGGCTTGAGCATGGCTTATGGGTAATCACTTGATGGGTATGGTGGCATGGTTTGAGCCATGAGGGACAAAACTATGGGAAACCTGCTTCTTGAAAGGTCAGGTTCTATGCATAAAATAAAGTGGGCATGTTTTTAGGAGGTTGTGCAAAAATGAAAGTGAGAGGTATATAATCTCTATGACTGTGAATGGGCATATGAATGAACTAAATGAACATTGATAACTGAAGAGCTTATGTTATTTGTTATGCAGTGGGACTTGCGTTCATGGCTTGGGTGGTAGGGTTTAGTTACAGGTGTCAAATGGTGGTCTGCGATTGACAACGGCATGGTTTGATATGTGAGAAAGTATTGCTTGTTGGTTAGAATGATTGAAGGAGGTTCAAAGACATCAAATACCAACATTTTTTTTTATATCATTTTTAATATTTTATTATTTTTCTTGTATTTTTTCTCTTACTTTCAAAATATTACACATATTGCCCTTTAATTACACACCATCATACCAATGTTATCTTATCGATCCATGTCAAAGTCACGTATAATGACATGTTAACATAAACAACAGTCAACTTTGTCACTCAATAATCAATCTAGGTAAGATAATTTTACAAAAAATAAAAGTATTGGAGTAAAATGTATGAAAAATAAATAAAATAAATTTGAAAGGTAAAGTTCACAAAATTATTAAACTATGGAACAAAATATACAAATAAACCTATAATAATTTGTTTCTCTAAAAAAAGAAGTGTACTTTACTCTAACTTTATTTTAGAAAATAGAAAAGTTTTGCACTTTTAAGCAATTTTCTTACACAAATATAAAAAAAAAATCCAATTGCATGAAGACAAAATTACAAAAACATATGAACGTTCGAAGAAGTTGTAAGAATATTCTTTTTAGTTATACGAAGATAACCCAATGTCACTAATATAAAACTAAAAGTAAGTGAGAGCTTCTTTTTTCTTAAAAAAAAAAAGTGAGAGAGAGATTGAGAGGGAACATTTACTTTTCACGAGTAAGTTCAGATAAACAAATTCACTTTAATGACGTAAATACACTTAATAATTAAGTGATTTTTTTCTTTTATCATCTTATTGAGTATATTGTTATTTTTCAATATTTTTTTCGAAGATTTGTATACTCTCAATGATAAAAAATCATTGCAGTAAAAAAAATCGAGTTATTAATTATTACAAAAGTCAACTATCTAATATATTATAAATATAATTATTTGAAAATGCAATAAAATATTTATGCTTATAATACATTATAATTAAAATAATTTAAAATAATTCTTGATTAACATATAGTATTAAATTAATTAATTAAAAAAAACTTTTTTTTCTTTTGTCCATCTAGCATTATTTCGGCCCACTTTAACATCTTTTGTCGCCTTTCTCGACTATCTCACTGTTTTTCCAAAAGAAGAAGAAATAAAAAACATTAAAAACATCTTCCAAGTTCCATCATTCCTTCTCTTTATGTTATGTTTTGGTATTATCATTGTCCTTTTTATAGTAATGTCATCTCCATTGATGAGAAAGGAACACAATCATAGCACATAAAGCAATGCTGTATCAGAGTTTAGGACACAGCTATTAGTATTCTTGACCAAAAAGACGAAAGAATAACACATCACTTGTTTTTATCTTCCCCGACTTATTTTAGTAAAAGTTAGGCTTGACTCGTTTCAAGATCAAGGCATGATACAAATTTAAAATTTTAACAAAAGCTTACGATAGTACTTATGGATAACTTAATTACAAATAACTACTAATTAATAAAAATCAAATTATTTTCCAATGCTATTTTTTTATTAATTGAGTTAATTATCCATTACTAGTCATATATTGAAAAAATGTCCTTTAAATGTAAAAAATGATAGACATTAAGATTGTCTTCATTGATATATAGTCTTTGTCTCTTCTTTTTTTAATCCTAACATATGATATATTAATAGTATATTTCATTTTTTTAAAATTAATATAATTATATATTAGTATGAAAAAACATTCATGATTGAATTATAATTAATATGTTCTTAGTTCGAATAAAATTGATACAATTTTCTTATAAAATGTCTCAAATTTGGATTTTATCATAAAAAAACATAAATATTTTACATCAATATCATGATAATCTAAAATTTAAGATAATATAAAATTATAATATTTTTATTGTAAATTTAATTTATATTAAACACACAAACCAACTTATACATTAGTCAAATCAATTTATAAATTATTAGAATAATTTATCAAATGCACTCAAAATTAAATAATATCAGCTAAGAAAAGTTTATACTTAATCGTTGGCATATATGACATTTTTCATAATGATAGTTAACATGATACTTATTTTTCTTCTGACTAGTTAAGTACATAAGCTATAAACTTGTCTTGACCTGACATCACCTATTCACATATGATGGTGAGCAAATGTCCCTCACTTAGGGGTTAATTACAATTCGGAATTTTAAAGGTATTGCAAGTTCTTATGTTTTGTCTATTACCCCTGTAATTTTAAATCTGCTGGCTAAATTCAAATTCAACTATAGTTAAATCCATTTTTTAGGGGGCGACATTTTTTAACCTTTATAATCCCTATCAACTAAAGATATTGAATTTTCTAATTAAAAACTGTTAAAAATATGAGAAATCAATTGAGAATGATTGTGAAAAATAATCAGTTGCAAAATTGAATGGAAGATTCATGAATGAAAACTTATTTTCCTTTTTTGCAATCAGGGGGCTTAAAGCCCCAATAAAATATTATTAAAATGTATCAGGGAACAAAATAGTAGCTACATCAGCTAAAACAGGAATGAAGATAAAATCTGAAACAACTTCAAAGATTTTATCATTCATTTCTAGGACATCCGTCATCTGGTTGGCTTCGCGGTAGATATTATTTAATGACTTGTACAAAAAGAAATGCATTCAATAATATTTTTTTAAACCGTATTCAATAACATTAATAATATGTTAATCGTTTAACTATATCAAAATATGAAATCACCTAGTATACATGCTAATTTGGGTGTGACACAAACACATGTATGTATGTGCACGTAAACGAATTACAAGTTTAAAGTTTGAACTATTTTAACATTTATATATTATCTTTAGTTAACATAATTAATATTTATGATTGATTTTAAATTTTTTATTTATCCAAAACTACCTGATTAGCTTGGTGATACCCCTCACCAGGCCACAATATAATTTGGGTGTCTAGCTCTGTCTTTTTTTTTATTTTAAAGGATCCAGCTATGTCATAAGCATAAGAAATGTATTATTCAAAAGATTCAAATAAATTAAACTCAACCTCTCTATACTTATATATACATTTTGTTTATTTGAAAAAAAATATAAGGTTGATCTAGTAGTTAGTTAAGGAAAAAGGAAAGATGACATAGGTCGCAAGTTTAAATTTTTTCTTAACAAAAATTAACAATACTAACCATTAACATTCACTATTAATAAAAAAATATTTGATTTATTTGTATTAGTCTGATTTGAGACTTTATAATTCTCCTACACTCCATCTCAAAATCTAACATAGTTTGATCCAATTGTGATTTGCATATAGTAATCTAGTAGGCTTTATATATAGTTATCCAACAAGTATGTATATAATAATTATATATATGACTAATATTCCAAACTAAAATTTTAGTAAAACTGAAAATTTATAAAATGAATTTTCATTTGATATATTGCATTATTTGATTCATTTTATATTAAATGATAGAAATTTATACTTTACACTTTTTTTTGAATCAATACTTTACACTATTTAAATCAAGCTTCAATTGGAAGAATAGGTTAGACTCGTGAGCCTCAGTTATATTTTGAGACTACTATTTTCTATTATTTTAAATTTCTTTCATCTTATAGTTGTTATTATTTCTACATAGATAAGTTGAAGCATTAAGTACATTTTCAGTCTTATAATTTTCTTAATTTTAGTTTTAGTTCTACATTTAAAAAAGTTTAATTGACTTTTAAAATTTCAAACAACTAATAATTGATTTTAATACGAATCAAAATTAAATATTCTATATATTTTTTTTGGTTCTGTAGAAAATATGAAGGCAAAATATTGTATAAATGTAAGCACGAATTAATTTTTTCTAATTTAAAACTATAAAAACTCAAAAATTAAACTTTTAAAATATAAAAATTAAAATTAAATTTTAAAAACATATATAAGAACTGAAAATATGTTTAAACTATATTCAGTATGTTCCAACAAGCAGTGACCAAGGTTTGGTATAACTGAAGGGAAAAAAAAACGTTCCTAGTGCAGGCTGAAAACTCATTAAAAGTTGAAAACAACCATCATGTTTATCACAGACCAATGGTCCAAGCGGACCCCAACTTTAAATTTGAAATAATATTATTAGATGGAAACAAACTTGTGGCAAATATATAGTTTAAACACAGACCAATGGTCATCTAAAATGACGCTTGCATAAATGCGATAATTATTGGCTCATCTCATTATGAAAACACTGTGATCCAGAGAAGAAATAATAGCAATATACTATCATCTTATATAACTTATGTTTATGAGGTAGAGATCACGACTTAATTCATTGGATCGAATACTAATCTTATTTATATGTGATTCTCATTGGCTTTTAAGAAAATTTTAAATATCATCCTCTTATATATGAGCTTAAAGCAAAATAATAAACTTGTAATGCCAGAGTATCTTTTTCTATTAATAATTAACAAAAAATAATTACCTGTATCAAGCATGCAAATCAGGGTTTAGCACAATTTAGCTCCTTAGCCATTAACCAGGTTTGCCATGTCATCTTAATGGTGATATCCTTGTTTACAATAATGCACCGTATCAGCACCACAGATAATTTTGCTTTTAAAATCACCACAGAATTGAAGACTTGGATGTGGTTGATTAGTTTGAAAGCAGTATGGTGTAATTGCGAAACCATGCAAACAGCAGAAGATTTTTGACAATTAATTTAAGGAATGCATGTTCAATTCAAGCAAGCAACCGAAACCTATATTTCCGAAAAGTGATAACTGGATAAAATCACCGTTTAAGATTAAGAATAGAGTCCTTAATTGATTCTGGCCCAAAAATAAAGAAAGGTACTTGATTAGAGAAAAAAAGAAGGTTTGACAATTTGAACTGCTAATAAAAGTCTATATCGTCTGAAAAGTTGAAACCCACCACACTAGTACATACTCATTATTTCACCACAAAAAAAAAAAAGAAGATAAAAAAAAAACCAATCCAGAATAATGAATAAACAATACATACATGTACTAGAGCATTTTTATATATTATCATTAAATAAAAAAATATATATGATAAAGTAGTTGATTTTTTTTATCTTTTTAATTAATTGACAAGATAAAATTTTAAATTTTAAGATTAATAAAACATAAAAACTAAACTTATTTAGAATTGCATTTAACATACAAATAATGAGAAATTGTAAACGTCTCCTCTATTTTAGGGTATAAGGATGAAAAAGATAAAGAAAAAAGTAGTACTAAACTTATTTAGAATGGGATTGGGTTTTTAAGTATTCTAAAAATAATAGTTCTCATTTTAAGTAAAATGTAAGAGAATGGGATTGTGTTTTGAAAAATTTCAAGAAGTCTAGTTAAATTGGTAATACATAAATTATTATAAATATTATGTTTGATTCCTAAAAATAAAATTTAATTTTTATGGATAAAAAAATTAATCCTAAAGGCTAAAACATGATTCATTAGTGAAGAAATATTGATAATGTGGTCAAAGACTTCTCTTCTCGCTTTCTCCTTTTCCTTTGTAGCATTCATAAAGTAAGCCTACGCATAAAGCCACCCCACAAACGAACCAAAACATTCTTTCTTGCACTAAGGAGCAGTTGCAGACAAATTGACAAGGTGAATTCTCTCTCTCTCTCTCTCTCTCAAATCATCCTCTGCTTTTCTCTTTCTTTTCTTTGAATTTTCATGGCTGTAGCTACTGCAGTGGCCAAAGGTGATGTGGATTTTTCTCATGTCTTTTCCTTGAAGCACAATTCTGAGTTATTTATTCTGGGTTTTGGGGTTTGTTCAAAAGCTGACACAAAATATCAACTTCCACTAGATTTAAGAGTTGTTTGTATCTTTGGTTTAATTCATTTTCTCTCTTTTCCTATATATATGAGAAGATCTTCATGGTAACTTCAAGGTCCTCATGTATTGACATTCCATCTTCTCTCTTTTCCTACCAAAGCAAGTTTTTGATCAAATCCAAAACACAAAAAAGCACTGCTTTTCCTTTTCCTTCTTTTTTACCTTTTTGCTCGCGTGGAACATTTGTTAAAGAACACAAAAAATAAAAAAGATACTATTTGTTGTTATTATTATTGATTATTGATTCCTTTACATTCTTGTTTTTTTTCTTAACTTTATGAATGTCTTAGTAGGAAGCCTTGCTACCTTGCCTTGATTTTGTTGTTAATTAACTATCTTCAACAATCTTTTATGTAAACATAAAATCAGCACAAGCTATACCTCTTGAAACTTTTTTTATGGTATAGATTCTTATCATTGTGGGTCGAATATCGTGTGTGTGATACATGTAACCAACCTAATGTAGACCTCATGTACTGGGATGATAAAGTTTTGTTATTGTTGTTGTTCTAGGAATTCTTGTCACAAATGAAAACTTATAACTATAGGTGTTCTCTCTCTCTCTCTCTCTCTCTCTCTTGGGGTTTCTCAGGACAATATTGGACTTATAATTGTGAGAGTAGTCATGGAGGGGATGGCTCCCAATTCATGTGCAAGGCCAGTTGTAGAGAAGAAAGCAAGGCCACAAGAGCAACTGAATTGTCCAAGGTGCAATTCAACCAATACAAAGTTCTGCTACTACAACAACTACAGCCTCACACAGCCAAGATACTTCTGCAAGACTTGTAGAAGGTATTGGACAGAAGGAGGGTCTCTGAGAAACGTTCCAGTTGGAGGTGGTTCAAGAAAGAACAAGAAGGTCTCTGTGACAGCTTCATCATCACCAAAGGTTCCAGACCTAAACCCACCAAACCACTCAGCTATCTCATCACACAACCCTAAAATAATGCATGGTGGCCAAGATCTCAATCTTGCTTTCCCAGCCATGGAAAAGTACCATCATCATGGCATGTCACCTTATAACGTTGAGATGCAAAACAGTAACACCACCACTACTCATCATCATCACCAAACCTCTCCTTCTTGTTCTGCTCCTCCAGCTAATTCTCTTTCAGCTCTTGAGCTACTTAGGTCCAGCATGGCATCTAGGGGTTTGAACCCTTATGCTCCTAATTCTTCCTTGATGCCAAACTCAACAAACAACAACAACAATGCCCTTTACCCATCAGGGTTTCCCATGCAAGAAGTTAAACCTAGTCTTAACTTTTCTTCAGTTGATGGGATCGGAAATAATAGATCATATGATCAAGAGAGGGGTGGTGGCAGAGTTTTGTTCCCTTTTGGAGACGTCAAACAGCTTTCTGCTGCTGCAGGTGCTGCTGATCAAGTGGAACAACAACAACAAGGAAATTCAACTGGTTATTGGACTGGAATGATTGGTGAAGGAACATGGTAAGAAAGAAAAAAAAAAGGGAGGACAAAGGAAAATTAAGAGAACATGCATTAATAACATTATATTTATATATCTTTTTTTTTTATTTTGGTCTTCCCTTTTTTTTTCTCTTTCCACAATATGGATATCATTTGGCAGCTGAAGTTGTTCAGGAACTAACAATAGGACACACATGGTTAATTATTTCTTTGTTTTGTACACACCTCCTTTGTTTTATTTGAGAGAACGTAAGAGGATTTTACTTCTCGTCTCCGTTGTTTTCAATTTTTATATATAGATAGACATAGAAGGGGTGAATACTGGACCTGTTTTTGTCCATGGCACATGCAATTCCTGTATTCATTGAATTCTATGAGAATTAATTAGCAGATCTTCTTCATTTGTACGTATGAATTTTCAAATGTTTGGTTCAAATTAAGGACTTTTGGAGTGATGAAGGAGAGAATTAATTAGGTTTTCCAAGTTTGTAAGTGTAACCATAATTATAAATTTTGGTTGAGTTGCTTTGTGCTCTTTCCAGCTACTCTTTTACTATCTCTGTCTGTGCAATAAATTAGTGGGCTGTCAGCTTTGTTGTCTACATTATCACATCTGAGATTCTTCCAACTATGAAAGCACTTTGGTGGAATTATTCGGAGGAATTATAGTAAAAGAAATCTGAAAAGGAAGGACAAGGGAGTGTTCTAAGATCTCAGTGTTTTAGCCGAATCAGGAATTAATATTAATGTCACACACCCACTTTTTTAATGCAAGCTACAATTAATAAAACAAGCAAATAGTTAATTACATGTAATATACTATATATAATAGTAACACCATATAATTTGACAAATCTTGAAAATTGGACTACCTGCCCCAACTAAATATACTAACATAATAATATAATTGTCATCCCACTTGTAGTTTAATTTAATTAATTTGAAGACTTCAATTAATTCCATGAGTGTCTCCTATGTCATGATCCATCCACCTGCTGTTAATTATAGGATTATTTGGAAGGACTAAGAAAATTCTTAAAAGCACAACTTCGTTCGGTATTTTAGTGGGGCCCTCAAACATTCCCTTGGGGCAAGTGGAAACTATTTCTTCCACTAGCCAGGTCAATGGTTTGGCTTTACATCTGGACAATTCATTAGCTACTAATTTTATTTTATTTTTATCTTGTTATGTTATGTTTTTCACTTTGAGGGAGCTCGATGGGGGGACAAAATACCTTTCCTCATGTGTTGTCCTTCTTACGCCAATCTCTTAATTATTCCTTTTCTTCTTCTCAGTCTCAGGGTATAAATTCATCTTTGAAAATGAAAATGTTTTTTTTTGTCCACGATAGATAACCGATCTTGAAACGGATGACACAAATCATTTATAAAAGTATCAGAGCAGTTTATACTTTAGAGCACAAGTGCAGTCCGCTAAATATAATTAATTAAAAACTCAAGATGTATTAAAATAACAATTAAAGGACATAAAAGTCTTCATCGAAATTATTTGATGTCAACGAATGAATAATGAGAAAATCTAAAGCAAATTATATTAACACTCTCAAAGTATTGCATATCACTCTAATTTTTTAACATTTACATCGATGCTTTTTATAGTTATAGGAGTACATGATATAATGTTCTTGAGTAATACCGCCGTGGTGTCAATATATAGATATTTTTAGCTTAATATTTTTTTAAAAAATTAAGAGATTAGTGTAAGGATAAATAAGAGGTACATGATATAATGCTCACTTGTTTTGTTTTAGTCCCTGTATAACTAATTTTTTTACGTTTTAATTCCTATAAACTCCTCTTAAAAAATTCCTATATATTCTTCCCTTTCTTCTCTTGTCCCTTGTCTATTTCCTTCTTTTCTTTTCTTTTTTTTCTCATCAATATCTCCTTCCTCATTTTATTTTAAGGATTGTTTCTTTTAAATCTTCCTACACTAACTAATTCTCATTAACCCTAAATTGAAGAGTATAAGTTGCATAATTTAGAGGCACTTGGACAATATGAGGTAGCTTGTGAGTAGCATTTCTTGTTAACAGTCCTTTTAGTTGCAATAATTTGTTGCATCATTTTGATCTTGTTGTATAGAAATATGAAAGTTATTTAATTCATTTTCTAGATCACATAATGTTTTCACCAACTTTCATTGCCAAAAATCTCCTCTGACAACAATATGTGATGAAAGCATTTTGATTCTTAAATTTCTAACAATTTAACAACCATAAAAAATATTTAAGTTAATAGAGTTACATGAGACGAATATACCAAGTGTTTCATGCAACAAGATTAGAACGATACAGTATGCCCCCAACGTTGTAAGGAGCATCAATACAAATTCACTACTCAAACTATCTTGTCTTGTCCAATAAGCACATTTGAACTTTGCAACCTCAACATTCTCAAATTTAGAGTCCATGAAAATTAAATTAATGTAAAAGCATTTTAAAAAATGAATGAAACAAACATCAATGCCATGTTGTGGATAATTTTCAATTTTGTATTCCGGTGAATGGGGAGAGGACGAGGGCGAGGGCGAGGGCGGCCGGCTAAAATTCCGATGCCACCGTCAACAACTACTCAAAAATCACCACCGAAATTGAACCCGGAACCTAGCAATGCTAGTCATGAAGTTACTGTTGAAGACTATGTGAGCTCTGAGGATGATGAATCTGAAGAAACCCCAATTCCTTCAGCTAACCTACCGAACTGCAATGTACCAGAGAAACCTAAAGAGGAGACGAACGAAAATAAGGTACCAAGAAAGCTATGGACTGATGTAATTAGTGGAAATCGTAAGCCTGAGAATGGGATGACTCTTGAGTTTTTTGCTCCAAAGATTGTGGAAGGAAAGCCGATTGCTAAAATTGAACCTGAAGACATCATTGGTGAGCTTAAATATTGGGAATCTGCTTTGATTATGTATGTCATAGGGAGAGATCTTAGTATGAATTCTGTTAAGCAATTCATGGAAAAGAATTGGAGTTTTGTGAAATTGCCAGATCTGTTCTATAATGATGAAGGATACTTCATTATGCGTTTCCATTCTTCCCAGGACAAGGATGAAATTTTATCGAAGGGTCCTTACACAATTATGAACATGACTATGCTCCTTAGAGATTGGTCCCCTGAGTTTAATCTCAAGAGAGACATGCTGAGAACAATCCCTATCTGGATTAAGCTTCCTCAATTACCTTTATACCTTTGGGGTGCGAAAACCATGGGGAAAATTGGTAGTATACTGGGAAAACCGATAGTTACAGATGAATGCACAGCTCAAAGGCTGAGAATCTCTTATGCTAGAATGTTAGTGGAGATTGATATCACCCAAGAAATGCCAAAGGAAGTCACTATTGCTGATAATGAAGGGCATGAGTTAATTCAAGCTGTGGAGTATGAATGGAAACCGAAGTACTGTGGAAAGTGTAAAAAGTTTGGACATGTGTGTGAAAAACCTAAAGTCAGAAAAGAGAAAGTTTGGGTACCAAAACCTACTCTGAAAAGTAATGAGCAAGAGGAAGGGGGGCCTAGCAATAAGGAGACACAGATGATCAACACTACTAATACTGAGGACCTGGTTTCAGAGTGGACTACAGTACAGAAGGCAGGAAAAAAGACAGTTACTGATACAGGTACAATGCAGAAAACTGGAAAGAAGATAATTACTGATACAGGTACCTCTGAATTGAATTGCTCTAATGGATTTGGCCTACTAGGAGTTGTGAATGACTCTCTAGTAGTGCAGGAGAAAGTGCCATGATGATTTCTTGGAACATTAGGGGACTAAATAAGGTTGGTAAGACGATAGAGATCAGTTCCCGTCTCAAGAGTCTCAACCCCACTATTATCGTTCTTCTTGAAACTAGAGTAAGAAAGAATAAAACTCTTACTGTTAGAAATAAACTCAATCTGAATATGAAGTATCTGGATAACTATGATAAGCATGAAAATGGGAGAATCTGGTTTATTTGGGATGATAGCAAAGTTATGATCAAGCACATTTGTAGTACTTCTCAGCTGATTCACTGTGGTGTCTATAATCCCAATGGTGATTTCTTGCATTGGTGCACAACTATTTATGCTCTTAATCACTTAGATGATAGAAGGAAGCTTTGGAAAGATATCGAAGATCTCAGAGTTCAGCAGGCTGATCCTTGGTGTCTTTTGGGCGATTTCAACAATGTTCTAAAGGCTGAAGATAGAATTGGTGGCAGAGATGTAACTGAGTCTGAATATGTTGATTTGAGAGAGATGATGTCTAGAGTTGGTTTGTATGAAATGGATACTTGTGGAGATTTCTTTACTTGGACCAACAAACAAGCTGATAATACCATATACTCTAGGATTGACAGATTTTTGGGTAATCTCAATTGGCTGCAAATGCATATTGATTCCACTTTAAAAATTTTGGCTCCTAGTGTTTCAGACCATGCCCTTATGTTTCTCAGTTGTAAAGATCAAAGTAGCAGGCTCAGGGGTAGATTTAAGTACAGAAACAGTCTGGCTAGGTTGAATGGTTTCCATGATAAAGTTAAGAAGAATTGGAACTTGGGTGTACATGGTAATCCTATGTATAAACTTTGGACTAAGCTCAGTAGACTTCAATCTGTTCTGAAAAACCTCAGCAGTCCTCTAAATGGCCTAAGGGAGAAAATTGATGAAGCTAGAAGAAACTTGCAGCAAGCTCATGAAGATCTATGCAGAGATAGATTCAATGTGGATAACATTAACAGGGTAAAGGACAGGACTTCTGAGCTTCTTCAACTCAATGAGTTGGAGGACAGTGATTTGAGACAAAAGGCTAAGATTAATTGGATTCGTCAGGGGGATGGTAATAACAGCTACTTTCATGCTACTATCAAAGGTAGATATAAGCATAATGCTATCAGATCTCTGATTAAAGAGGATGGGAGCTGCATAACTTCTCATGAGGATATCGAGGAAGAAGTTTTAAAGTTCTACAGTGCTCTTTTGGGTTCTAGTGAGAGCAATCTGGCTGGTCTGAACATTCCTGCAATTAGGAATGGCAATACTCTAAATCAATTTCAAAGAGATATGCTCATTGGCCCTGTTTCGAATGCTGAGATTGATACAGCTATAAAAGGTATGGATGTGAATAAAACTCCAGGAATTGATGGCTATGGTGTGGGTTTTTTCAAAGATGCTTGGAGCATAGTTGGTAGTGATGTGAGAGAAGCTATCCTAGACTTTTTCCTTCGTAATAGGCTTCATAAAGGTTTCAATAGTTCTGTGGTGGCTCTTATTCCCAAGCATAAGGAAGCTAAGATGATTAAAGATTTTAGGCCTATTTCTTGCTGTTCTACTGTTTACAAGATTATTTCTAAAGTGTTAACTAATAGATTGAGTAAAGTTATTGACACTTTAGTGGGAAAGAATCAAGCTGCCTTTGTTCCAGGTCAGCAACTTCATAATCATGTTCTGCTGGCTTTTGAGCTTCTTAGGGGCTATGAGAGGAAACATGGTACTCCTAAATGTATGTTGCAGATTGATATTCAAAAGGCGTATGATACGGTGCATTGGGATGCTTTGGAGCATATCTTAAGAGAGCTTGGTTTTCCTGATCAGTTTATCAAGTGGATCATGATCGCAGTCAGATCTGTCACCTATGTCTTTAATATCAATGGCAGGTTCACTAGAAGATTAGAGGCTAGGAGAGGAATTAGACAAGGGGATCCTATCTCCCCCTTGCTGTTCATCCTGGTTATGGAGTATCTCAACAGAATTCTAAGCCAACTGGATAAATTTCCTAACTTTAATTATCATTCTAAATGTGAGAAGATGAAGATAACTAATTTGTGTTTTGCGGATGACCTTCTCCTTTTTTCCAGGGGTGATATCGGTTCAGTGCAGATTATGCTTGACAAGCTCAACACTTTCCTCCGTTCTATGGGCCTTCATGTGAATCCTTCAAAGTGCAACATATACTGCGGATCTGTTGATATTAATGTCAAAGAGCAATTATTGTTGATTTCTGGTTTTAAAGAAGGAAAAATGCCCTTTAGGTATCTTGGTATTCCTTTATCCAGCAAGAAACTCAACATAAAGCATTATCAAGTTCTTATAGATAAAATTGTTGGTCGGATTACTCATTGGAGTGCTGGTCTTCTCTCTTATGCTGGTAGAGTGCAACTTATTCAAAGTGTCATCTTTGCTACAATCAATTTTTGGATGCAATGTCTGCCCCTGCCAAAATTTGTGATCATGAGAATAAATGCTATTTGTAGGAGTTTTCTGTGGATAGGTAATAGCAACATTTCTAGTAAGTCTCCAATTGCTTGGGAAAAAGTCTGCAGTCCGAAGATTAATGGTGGTTTGAACATCATCAACTTAGCTATATGGAATAAAATCAGTATCCTGAAATTACTTTGGAATGTCTGTAATAAATCTGATAATCTTTGGATTAAATGGTTGCACACGTACTATATTCGAGGTCAATCAATTTAGAGCATGGTTTTGAAGAAGAGTCACTCTTGGATTATGAGCAACATGATGAAGTTGAGGCCCCTGTTGCTGCAATACCAGTCCAGAATGCAGGATGTTTTTAAAATGAAAAAAATTTATTTGGCTCTGTTTGAGGAAAGTGAGAAAATGAGTTGGAGGACTCTTATGTGCAACAATCTGGCCAGACCGCGGGCTCTTTTTTGTTTGTGGCAGGCGTGTCACTTCAGGCTTGCTAGCAAAGATCGTCTGATAAAATTTGGTTTGAATGTTGATGCTAACTGTGCTTTTTGTTCTTCTATGGAATCCCATGAACATCTCTTTTTTGGTTGTATTAAGTTGAAGACTATTTGGACTGCGGTTCTTAATTGGTTGCAGATAATTCATATGCCAAGTACTTGGTCAGAAGAATTGAATTGGATTACTAGGAAGTGTAAAGGAAAGGGATGGCGTGCTATGTTACTCAAATGTGCTTTTACTGAAACAATATATCATATTTGGGCTTATAGAAACCATAGGGTTTTTGGTGGAAATGTAATTAACAGGAAAGTTGAGGATTCGATTATCAATACGATAATCTATAGAGTGTGGGATAGAAAGAGGTATAGGAGGTATATTGCTGAGTTGATGACATAGGTTCTTTTTTGGGGTTTTGGTTTAGCTTAGAACCAATTCCTTGGTCTTTTTGTTCTCTTGGCTTGTTGGGGCTGGATCGGTTGCGATCGCCTTGTGTTTATCGTTTTTTTGAATTAATTCATTTCTTGATTCAAAAAAAAAAAAAAAACATCAATGCCATGTTAACACCATATCATCCACTATTAATGACATTATTTTTTTTATGGCAAGAATCAAAACAAAATTAAAAGTACTTTATATATATAAGTAATTAAACCAATTGTCAAATACGTCCTTTTAAAACTGACAAATAAATTGATCCTACATTAACTTTTGTCACAAAACATCTTGACATATTAAATGCATTATAGAAGACCAACTAGCTTGAAGTCTCGAATAAGGCATCATTTTATTCTCTAAAAATTAAAGAGGCGGATCAAATTAATCTTTAAAAAATAAGTGGATAAATTTGAATCAAGGAGGAAAGAAAAATGGAATATAACAATTTCTTGCGGCTAGTATGAGACCAACCACAGAATTTCTTCGGTTACATGTAGAACAGTTTTTTTTTTTAAAATCAAAATAATTACATCTAGAAAAAACAGATATTTTTGCTTTTAAAACAACCTCAAAATAAGCCTTGCACTTTCATGCAGAATCTGATATCATGCAGCAAATATTTATATTTGGCCCAAAATACATGCTTAAAATTCCAACGTAATGTGACTTGTGGTTTTCAAGTTTCCACAACACCATTCAACTTGTCTCTCACACCACAAAGTCTTCACCATTTGACTTCTCAAATTTCAGGTGACGTCTAATGTAAGTATTCAATTTATGCTTTTGAGTTATCAAAAAGGACTATTATTTCCAAAAGAAAAAGTTAATACCAACGGAAAGGATCATCCTTGTATATCTCAGTTCTAAAGCATCAAATAAAGGAAAAAATACTAGAAAAGAAAGGTACATTTTAAAAGCACCGATATAATCTGATACATATACTTCTCTACTGTACAGAAATAACTCAACATATTTATTTGTTTAATAATACTTTTAGAAGCAGCTTAAAAAGCAGTTGGCAACAAAACATTACTTGAGTATCCTTCCAGTTCTGCCTTCTATACAAAGGTGTGACCTTTTTTTCCAGAACAAAAGGACAAGAGGCTCTTGAGCAGGTAAGGAGTGGTAACCAAGTGTCATGGCCACAGCAACATTTCACTTATCAGCATTGATTCCAAATATCCTGACCTTGTGCATGTGGGGGAACTTTGCAACAACCAGCACAATCACTGCAACAGTGTTGAATAAGAACATTGGATTCTGATAGTCTGTTGTGTGTGAGGCTATCAAGTACCTGACAATCACCAAAAGTACAAAAAAGAAACACAGTAAATAACTACTAAGTTTTAAAATTCTAACTACACTCTACTCTATCTACCCTTCAAAATATGGAAAATTTCTTCGAAATATCAAGTATTGCGGTGCTTCTCATCTTCAAGATACAATTACAAGATTAGTTGTCTAGTTGCCTATTGATATTAAACCTTATTCTGTTAAGAAGTCTTAATTTTGATATTGATTATGAGTATGTTATTTAATTATGTTTGGTTATTATTATTCATATATGTTTTAAAATAACTTTTAGAAGTATGTGAGCTTTTACTACTTCGAGAGTTTAGTTTTACCTAATGTCTCAAGTTAGGCAACCTCACAACAACTACACAAGCCCTTCCCCACTAAGCAGGACAGCTACGGATTAAACAAAATCATTATGTTATGTCAATAACTAAATCCTCAGCAAATCCATTTTTTTCTCACATGGTCAAACCAACTAAGGTGAGATTCTACCATATTTTCCTCGTAGATGTTGGCCCTAAACACATTCATTCATGATCCCATCTTGTCATGATTTTCTGCTCCTCCACTATAATAATTTATCTTTGCAACACTAAGCTTATGCTCTTTTTGACTCTCTATAACCCAACATTTAACAAAACACAACACTGAGTTTTACACCAGTGCAGTAAAAAAATTCTTTAAAGTTAGAGACAGTTTCCATAAGAATCTGAATCATGGCAAAGCTGCTGACATACAATCCTCTAGCTGAAGCCCAAATCATTTCCATAAATAGTACCTCCTGCTTTTGAACTTCTCAGTTGAAAAACAAGATGGGTGTACCCTTTTAGGGCACTTTTGGGAATGATTAGTTCTTGGAAAATAACTGTTTTTGCCCCCTCAAAAGCTCTCCAGGAAGCTAAACGCCTAAAAACATCCATAAAAAAAAACTTCAAAGTAAATTGAACTAAATGTACACTTGATCTGGATCAGTTATGATAAACTCCATAGATTTTGGTAGCACCAAGAATGTAATGGCTCTAGGCAACGTTTTCTATATAAATATAAACTGCTCACCGCAGTATTTGGCATGTTAAATGCAGTCATTTTCAAGAATATCTTCAGGCAAAAAAATCTGCTATTGTAAATTAACTTTTTTTTTTTGCCTCTCTGGTGCTTACTACAGTCTCTTTTTGAGGTTTTGTTTTAACTTGTTTGAACTTCTTTTCTATGTTTATCTTCTGTGCCTTCGTTAAGGAGGATTTCTTATCCTGTCATGTAATTGTGTTTTTCATTTTAGATTTGGTTCCTCTAAAGTGAAGGGGGGCTGGCTTTAGAGAGAAAAACGTACATAATAGATCATGAACATGCATAATAGATCATGCTAAAACTTAATTCACTGATTTTCCAATAAATAGCTATAGTTTCTACTCTCTAAAAAAGCACCCCTAGTTTCAAAGGAAATGGCTTAATAATGTTTAGATCAAACATTATTTCTTCTATTAAAGCAATTTTATGGCAAAACTAACCAAGAATCAAGGCAGCTAATGAGTTTACCACACCATGAAGAATAGAAACCACCACATCTTAAGCTAACTTATTTGTTTCATATAATTCATTTAGCAAACATTACTACTCATTTGAAAAGTCACTATGGCTTCTTAAATTATATTTGCATCCTGATATTTTTATGCTTACACATCCAATAAAACTCTTGCACATCCATAACAACCATTTTATAGGTCGTAACTTTAGGCATACTAACTTCAAATCACTTTACAAGTTCCCCACACCAGCAGCCCATGTAAATAGTAACAGGATGGAAACTGTCCTTAAGAAACAACATTTAGTATTAGCTACCCAATTGATTTACAACCTGTCTATATAATATCTTACGATATGAATGAAATATATATTAGAACTACATATGGTTTGGCTTCTTTGGACCATAATTACAAGGTTTACACTTTCATTCTGAATAGCTAATAAAATCCTTACTCTTCCTGAAATAAATGTCACTCAAGAGAAGTGGGAAACAAATCTTGATTTCAGACACAATCCAATGGTATAGAAGTTGTTCAGGAAGGCCACAGTTACTACAGATCATAAGGTGCAGAAATTTTCAAATGTAGCCATTTTACTTGGCTTTTTCTTTTTCTTATATTTCCTTTTTCTTATTAAAACAGATTCCTGTTTTCTAGTAATTACTTGTGGAATTGTCATGAAGCATATAGATATAACTCTTCAAGTATCGTGAACTTCTTAACAAACAACAGAGTTACAAAATGCATGCAACTTATTAAGCTACATCACAGCAGAGTGGTATTTTCTGTTCATGTGAACACACATGCTCACACATCATGAGAGAGAAGGAAATCTAATTCAATAAATAAGCAATACAATACCCAAAAAAATGTTTTGGAAAAAAAATCTATTAAATTGGATAATAGTTCTCAATCCCAAAAAAGCAGTGCAGAGTGGTCATCCCTGAACATGCTATGGCAGGATAGTGGGATGGCTGACATTTTAACCAATTAAAACAATATAAAAAAATTAAAGGGTAGGAATTAGAACAGGACAGTGAGATGAAAGACATGCTTTAGATAGATTAAAAAACAGAACAACAGAGACAGAACAGAGCACAGCAGCAAAGGTCACGGTTGGCCAGAAACAATGACAGGTTCTCCAGAAAATGGCCAGAGGTCAGGGATAACTGGAAACTAAGGAGAACAGAGCTGCAGAGGTTAGGGAAGGCCAAAAATTGTCGTAGATATAAGAAGTGTTGTTAGAGAAGGGTCAGTGTTTGTTGGAAAGGAGAACAGTGGGTGCCACTTCATAACAGAGTGCAAGAAGGTGGCTGAGAAAGTATGGTTTTCAGTTCTGATTCAAAGGTGGGGGCAAAATCCTGAATTCACACAATAGCCCTAAATGGTGCTGATTAGTACTAAAAATAGGCATTTTGCAACCCACTCCAAGAACACTGGCTCCATCTGTGATTTTCAGCAATTTTGTCCACACTACTGCAGCCGCAATGGCTTCTACCTCAAACTGTGATGCTATTCAATTTTTGTAGCATGCTCCAAGTCGCTCTGCAACACAATTCTGCAATAGTGCCACTGCCACTAATTGGCATATTGACAACTAGCAACTGGATAGGTTGTGATTAATGGTTTCCACACATAAACACAACATTCATTTGCAAGTCTAGCACCAAAAGAAGTTAAGTCCAAAAAAAGAGTATAAAATGCATACAAACAATGGCAGACATTTGTTCACACCAGTGATTTAGTGTAGACCATATTTAAATGAATACTGTTAACATTTATATAACAAGGGTGCACACACATTTATAGACCCTATGACATCACCAGAAGCAGATAACTTTGTATATAAAAATGATGGCAAGTAAATTAGAGAACTTACAGCACCAAAGGAACAACTGTGAGAAACTTCCTGTTCCGAGTAAGCTGCTTTCCATTGTCTACCTGCTCCCACCAAGTCAATCTATTGTAGATCCCTTGGTCCTCCGCAAATGGAGTTCCTTTCTTCCAGTGAAAAAAGTGATATGTTACCTGATGGACACAACATAATCAATTAAGCGCCATGTAGAGAAGTTAAATTATTTTAACATCCATTAACAATATTTACAAACAAAATATTAATTTATAACCTGACTAAATCATTCAATTTTGATTGAAAATAAAAAGGAAAAAAAATGTCCTGCCCATCACTTCATGAAGTAATAAATGAGCAAAAATGGATTCTCTAAGTATTATGTTAATATGTCCATTCCAAACCTACCTGTTTGAAAATTATTTGATGATAAGAAAATAAGAAATATAAGGTTCTATGAGAAAGCACTATCAAATGAACTATACTTTTAGAAATGGCCACACCTTAAAAGAAACCATGAAAATTGAACTGTCATACTTCTAGAGTCAAACAGAGGAAAAGCAAGAGCAAAATAAAAGCAAATCTAGTTCAAGATCCACAACAATTAATTGAATCAAGAGAGGAAACAAATATGTGAAGGACTCCTCTGTACTGTGGAATTTCCCAGAACCCCATTCGCCTTCTTTTAAAATTTCATAAACAGTTGGCACTCCACCTTCACAATAACACACAAAATAAACTTATGGACAGCAATTTGGAGCAAAGTCAGATCACCATCAAAATCATCTGCAGGCAAAGAGATTAAGAGACACACAGGAAACCTTGTACATTTCCAAGTGAATTTTCTCTAATAGCATCAACATCTTCCTAAACTAAGAGAGGCAAATAATGGTTTAAGAAGAGACTACAACGAGTAAAGACCAAACTATGCTTATGTATCTTGTAGGGTTGGGGCCGTGGAGAGGATACATCTGATATAGTAAATATTTATTAAAGATAGTTAAGAACATGGTGGGGCCATGGAGATGGGAAAGAGAAATCAATTGTGTAATATTCTAATAACTAAATATTTACTTTGGCTTTACACTATATCCACAAAGTACATATATTTTTAATAAGCGTGTATAATAACTCCAAAGCTTCCCTTGAGTGGCGTATCACATTCCCATCCTCATTCCTCATTCCAAATAACTAACTTTCAAGCCACATGAGAATAAGAACAAGATTATTGCAGAGTAGTTTTCCAGGCCATGAGATAACATGAACAAGATTATAGAGCAGACACAACAAATTGCTGGCCACCCTTAATCCTTGACAATAGGAAACTAAGGTAAAATAGTAAAACATAGGATGATAGGAATACTGATCACTTTCAACTTTCAATTCCAGATTGTGATTTTATGAGATGACCAAGGTACCTCCAATTTGTACATGCCTTGTGATAACTTCCCCCACCCCCTTAAAACCATTTATCAAGCCCCCATATAAGAACAACTCCAATACTAAACAACCGCCAATGACACAATAAATTATCATCCCAATTTTTTCTCTAGGTCAAGCACAATTAAATTCCTTCTATCCAAGATATAAATCACATTCTTCCAAGATTCAACAGAAACAACACAGGCATATAACCTAAAAAGCCTTAAACTGCAAGGTTTCTAATAGGGTAACCAAATCAACAAATAAAAGACACCCAGAACTCAAATTCAATTTTTTTTGGTAAAAAAGGCAACAATTAAATTAAATGACAGGAAGCAAGAGATAGAAGGATACAGCAAAGTGTGCGAGATTAACGATGGTCCAAGCGATGCCAGGGGAACAACCGAAGACGGAGAGTACGAGGATCCAAGAAAAGAAAAGGATGAGGATGTATGTGGTCCAAACGCCAGGGTACGTGAACCACTCCGTGTTCCTGTTCAGATCCGCCGGTGGCACCGCCTTCACGTACAGGTTTGCCATCAATCAGTTCCGAAGATAATACCCTTTTAACCAAAAACCCCAATTTCGCGATCCCAGATGCTCAAGTTTCGACCTTTCAAATTCCTTCGATGATTATTATTGATGGGGCTTCTTGTTTTTCGATATTGGCTGAAATTTCCAAAACCCAGAAACACACCCTCTCTCTTCTCTCTTTCTCTCTTTGTTTTTTCTTTTTCTTTTTCTCTCTCTAATTAAAAATATCAAAGACAGAAATTGGATGGCGTGTGTGGAGGAATTGAAAAAAATGTAAATGAGAGCTGAAAATTCAATTTTTAAATGGGAAAATTAATGATAGTAGAAATTGATAAAGTGGACAAAATATCTTCGAATAAAAGCCTAAGTGCCCCTCTTATACACATATTCAGAGGGCGCTAAAGGTCGTCGTTTGGGGTTTCTTTGATTTTGTTGAGAGTTGGATGCTGTTATTTTTTTAACTTTTTTTAGGGGTATTATCACACAACTGACACAAGGAAAACTAAATTGAAATAGCCAGCATAGTTTCTTTTAAATTCTGTTTTTTTTTCTTTTTTTAAAGGATTGTTTGACCAATCATATATTTTTTTATATACTCTTTTAATATACTTTTTTCAATTAGTTAAAATTTGATTAAATCTCTATATGAGATGAATTTGTGAAGCACTGTGGTCGAATTTAAAAAAAAATTCAAATATTTTTTTAAAAATAAAGTTACTGTGTCTTTAGTCTCTAAAATTACAATTAAAAAATATCAAATAATTTGTTTAAAAATAAATTTTTTAAATTTTTTTTTTAAATAAATGAAAAAGCAGATAAAATTTTCTTAACGAAAACATAAAACTATTATTTTATAAAAATAACTTAAACAAACACATAAAAATATAAAATTATTTATGTTATTTAAAAAATATTTTTTAAAATAAGTTTAAGCAAACAAACTCATGATCTTTAAGAGAGTTAACAAAAGAGACTAACATGACTAATGAGTTTTAATTTTAAGAACTTATTTGAATTAAAAAGATGATAAATATCATATGTAGTTAGAGTATTTGACTTTTGCTAATACTCTGAAGTATCCTCATTTATTACAAACTTTGGTCCCTTAAGCAATACTACAATACTGTCTCACAAGTTTAAGGATTAAAACAAAGATTTACTTATTAAAATTTATTGAACTATAATGTCAAGAGAAAGATTCATTAAATAAAAATTGAAATCCACAATTTTTTTTGTAATTTTTAATATGTTTCAATCAATTAAAGAGAAAGTGTGTTACGCTTTGAGGGAAAGTGTTACAAAAAAAAATGTAATAGAGAGTGTTTTTTTTTTTTGTTCAATTGCACTTGAGAAGAGGAACTAAAAGTCTTTACGAAAATAAATTTGAACTATATCAGCTTTTACGGCTTCCAGATAAAGTTAGGAACGAAATAAAATACATGAAAATTTATAAAACAAATAGAGAGAGTGTTGATCGTAATTCTCTTACAAATTTATATCACCATTTTTCATATAATATATCACATGAAAAATATAAAATAAAATTGGTTTATAAATCCCAATTTAACTGCTAGCACTTTACCAGTTCAACTCAACAGATAATTTTGCTGTAATTTGATTGGAAATAGAGATGAAAACATCCAAACGCAGCATTATCATTTCGAGGCAATACATTTCATCAAATGCACGCAACTAGAATAACTAAAGACAAATTTATAGAAAAATAAAAGTGATATCAATAACTAATAGATAGCAATCCGCAAGAAATAACAATTTGACAAGATTAAACAACATCAACCATTAATTAGACATATGCATCAGTTTTATGTGCATATCAATAGGTTTATTCAAAGCCAAATTCTCAACTGTCCCCTTGATCACATCAATGTCAGTTAGTCACACCAACTGAAACAGTACTAGGCATTAAAGAGGATAAGGAAACATTTCAGCCAATAACATAAGAAATTTGATCACTTTCCATTCCTTCTTGGCCATATAGCAAGACTACAAGACCACTTTTGCTATACAGGGCAAAGTCCTCACAATTGTTCAATTACTAGCACTAGTATAGCATATCATGATTACCGAAGCCTTGGGGTAGTGGTACATGTGCCTCCCCTTGTACTAAAAAAAACAGTAACTACACCCATTTTCAATTTTCAACATAGCAATAATGAAGAAGGTCCTCAATATGGGAAGATGACTAAGGCTACTGTCATAGGCCCAACTTTCATCTACTCATTATAGAAACTCAATGTGTATAGAGGCCCAAGAATAAAGATTTTCAAAAAATTTAAAATATTATAATGTTAATGCTCTTGTTTGTCATCGGTAACAAAAATAATTCATATATAAATGTCACTTAATGTGATTTGATGTAAACTTTATATTATTTTCTATTCTCATAAATAAAAAAAAATCTTAATGGATTCATCTTTTCAAAATTACCTCACAAAAGACTAAAGCTGTCAAAAGCATGGGACAACCACATATTTAGAAACAATGAAAGAAGTTCCTCTGAAAATAAAAAAAAAACATATCATGGCGTCGCCCGGACTTGAACCGGAGACCTTCAGTGTGTTAGACTGACGTGATAACCAACTACACCACGACACCGATGCTTTTTATTTCTAATAAAGATTGTATAATTCTATAACAATTTACACCCGCTGTAGATAAAAGGCAATATAAACGAATAGAATAACTTCCCTTTTGTTGCATTACAGAAAACGTGAACAAATTGCACACTATCTAGTTTTTTTTCTTCTATTTCTCTAAAATATAATCTTATTATATTTTTAATTTTTACAAAAATTTTGCTCCATGTTTGATTCTTGTAAATTTTTGTTTTTGTTTTGGAAAGGAAAATTCCACTACTAAAAATAACTAGTCAATTTTTTTAATAAAAATTGATATGAATAATGAAACTAATGAAACATGATAAAAATTTAAATATGAATTAAGTTTCTATAAGTTCATTTTTTTAATTTTTGGTCATATAATTTTTATTTATTTTTAGTCAGTTTTATTTTAATTTTATTTTCTGTAAGTTTTATTTTATAAT
Organism: Glycine max; assembly: GCF_000004515.6. Classification (NCBI taxonomy): domain Eukaryota; kingdom Viridiplantae; phylum Streptophyta; class Magnoliopsida; order Fabales; family Fabaceae; genus Glycine; species Glycine max. The sequence continues at coordinate 2,115,208 of NC_038252.2, read as the reverse complement.
TTTTTTATTTTTTTTTATAAATTTGTGTTTTTTTAATTTCAAATACTAAAAATATAAACTTAAATAGATTAAAAAATATATAAACTTAAAGGAAGTAAAATTGAGAAACGTAAATCTAGCAGAATTATTTTTTTTATTTTTAAAAAATCTTATTTTAAGAACTAAAATTTAAAAGAAATCTTCCTTTTAAATTATATATATATATATATATATATATATATATATATATATATATATATATATATATATATATATATATATATATATATTCTCTTTTTCCATCAAAAAAAAAAAAAAAAAGACATCTGATTCTCATCTCCACATTAATATATATTAAGGTTTCTTTCTGTTAGTTAGTTTAGTTCACAACTTCCCCCAATTGACCTCAAAAGTCAAACCTCATCTTCTTCCTTCTGAAATGCAAATTTCTTAACCAAATTAGCTCTCTGATTCACCATACACCTGTGTGTTCACCCCTTCTCTTTCTCATCCCCTGTTTCCTCTTTTTCTCTTTCTTCCCTCACAAACCACCATCCCCCCCCCCCCCCCCCCCTTTTTCCCCCTTTGATTTTTTTCCTCAGAAGATTGGATAATGGGAGACCCATTTGGTAAATTTTAAACCCTTTGAAGGTTTTGGTACCTGGGTCGATGGAAAGAATGGACTTTGAGAGGAAGGCGATGGTGTGGGTTTCATTTGATTATGAATTTTTGCTCTGACATGGAAGGTTGGGTTTTGGATTTACGTTCATTGCCTCCAACCATTGTCATCGAATGTCGGTTCCAGCTGTGGTCGGCATTCGATTCCTCCTTCGTTCAGTCCCAACCTTTCTCCATTCCAATCACAAACTAGGCCCCATCCAATAAGCACAAATAAACAAAAACACAAAAAGAAGCAATTTTTTGTGTTTGGTTCTGTTTGTCTCAGCCACTAGAATGAATTCTGGTGCTGTCTTGGCATTGCCTCCAGTAAGCAATGTATTCAGGACAAGGGAACCTCATGATTTTGAGGATGACTTTGTGGAGAAAGATCCAACTGGCCGGTACATAAGGGTATCATGATGACCATTCTTCATTTATATATATTTTTGGATTCATTTGTGGTCAACTTTGGTGGTTCTACTACATTTTAACCAATGTGTGTGAAATGTGTTGTGTTTTTGTGTTTTATAGAGGGAGGTGGAATGTTTTAATTGCTTAGGTTGGTTTGGTGGTAAAAAAAAGTGCTAGTTGAGCTAGAGGGCTAGGCGGGCACATTTGGAATCAATGCTGCATTCGTGGTTGCACATATGCTGGCCTTCAAAGTTCAAACAATAGTAATTTGATATTGATTAACCATATTTTTCTTGTGTGACTTGTGGATTACAAATTTGCAATATAAGGCCCCGTTTGGGGCCTAAGCTATATAAGTTGAATAAATGGCGTGATGCTGCAGACTGTATATTATGTGTGTAAATGCATCATCTCCTTCACTTTGAATTGTGCTCGCTTTTGTCGGGTTTGAAAGTGTTGTTATCATTAGAGAAAAGAAGTTGTAAATTTCCTAATAGGTTGTATCTGTAATGAATTACCTTGATACAGCTATGAAAGACAGAATCACATATTAAGTTCCATTTTTACTTTATAAATCAGGTGTGGTAGTGATTATCATTTTTGAAGCAGAAGTGTTAAACCTAATGCTTAAGATTAATTATTACAAATAATCCTCTGAATGAGAAATTTGCTTTCTGTAAAACACAACTAGGGGCATTTATTACAATATGCACACAACGTCCAAGGGGATTTGTTTACTTCTTTTCAATAATTCTATGATTCACTTGTTCTTTATATTTGTTATTTTCATTTGATTTTTTTTCTCTTGTTTTTGTCTCAGTACAATGAAATCTTGGGTAGAGGTGCCTTCAAAACCGTGTACGATTCTGATGCCTAATCTCTATTTTTCTTTCTATTTTTAATATTTTTTTCTCATTATCTCTATTTCATTATATTTTCTTCCTAGTCTTCTAGTTTAATTTGATTAAGAATTTACTTGCTATGAATTATTTCTTCAAGAAATTTAGTCCTCAATAACATTTAGGAGGGTCTGGCAGTTTTTACTTGTTAACGCATGCTATTTAATCTCTTTCTCTTTTGCAGTTATAGGGGTTTTGATGAAGTTGATGGAATAGAAGTTGCTTGGAACCAAGTTAAGATTGATGGCCTCATGCATTCAGTAGATGATCTTGCGAAATTGTATTCTGAAGTTAATCTATTGAAGTCTTTGAAACATGAAAATATCATTAAGTTCTATGATTCTTGGATTGATGATAAGCAGAAAACTGTTAACATGATTACTGAACTCTTCACATCAGGAAATTTAAGGCTGTAGGTTCTCTTGATGTCCCCTCTTTCCTTTATGTTATTTGGTTGTAATGTGCACATATGAAATTGTTGTACATCTTTGGCTGACAGATATCGTAAGAAGCATAAATATGTTGAAATGAAAGCTATAAAAGGTTGGGCCAGGCAGATCCTTCATGGCTTAGTATATCTTCACAGTCACAGGCCACCCATTATTCACAGAGACTTGAAATGTGACAACATCTTTGTGAATGGAAACCAAGGTGAAGTTAAGATAGGGGACCTTGGTTTAGCAGTTGTCATGCAACAACCAACTGCCCAAAGTGTTATTGGTAACATTTACTTTCCTTAAATGTGATTTTTTTTTATCATTCTGGTCCCATATGGCACTGAACTATGCTTTTGTTTGTTGTTTCTCTATTTTAAAAGGGACTCCTGAGTTTATGGCTCCAGAACTATATGAAGAGGCATACACTGAACTTGTTGACATCTATTCTTTTGGGATGTGCATATTGGAGATGGTTACTCTTGAATATCCCTATAGTGAATGCAAAAATCCTGCTCAAATCTTTAAGAAAGTTACCTCAGTGAGTAAATCAATTATTGGCATATCCTTATTAGTTATAATTGCATGCTCATAATAAAAAACTTTTAACTCGTCTTTATGTTATATTGTCATGCATGTCATTGCAGGGCATCAAACCTGCTTCCCTTAATAAGGTGAGTGATCCCCAACTTAAGGAGTTTATTGAGAAATGTTTGGTTCCAGCATCTGAGAGATTGTCAGCAGAGGAGCTTCTTAAAGACCCATTTCTACAAGTTGAGAATCCAAAGGATCCCATCCTTTATCCTTTACAACCGCCTAGCCGAACACTGAGAGCATATTCATTCAAGTCTGGTTCTCTATCTATGGACATGGATTCTGACTGCAAACCGTTTTCTATGAGTATCTGTTCTGAAAGCAACCAGGAAAACCCACATTGTCCTGTTTTTGAAGTGCAGCGGACAAATAATAAACACGAGTTTAGGTTGAAAGGGACTAAAAATGATGATAACTCGGTATCATTGACCTTGCGTATTGCTGATACATGTGGTGAGTATTTAGTCTGTCCTTTAGCTTCACTTTCACTTTTTGCTATTTTTGTTTCGAGGAGTAGAGAACTTTTGAATTAGTTTTTGACATGCTTTCCTGTGCCTTGGAATTTGATACTTGAATGTTGTTTGTTGTGCTACTAGCAGGTCGAGTCCGGAATATACATTTTCTCTTTTACCTTGATACAGATACTGCAGTCTCTGTGGCCACAGAGATGGTTGAACATTTGGAGCTGGCAGATCATGATGTAGATTTCATAGCTGAGCTTATTGATTACTTGATAATGAAACTTCTACCTTGGTGGAAGCCCTCACCTGATCATTTCTCATGTGGAGAATTAAGTCCTTATAGTACAAATATAGATGGCCAATGGCCATGGGGTTCTGTCCTAACTAGTATTCCCTCTGAATTGGCTATTGATCAGGATGGCTTCTCTGGGTCTGATACAACTCCCAAAGAAGATTTTGTTGCATCTGAGAAGAGCAGCGTTTCCAAAAATGATAGCAATGCTACTTTTGAGGGTGATTGTAATTCTTCTAGTCTGGTTAAATTGGAAGATCGATATTCACAAGGATCTAGAGCTTCTGAGATGATTGTTGAAAACACTTCTATGAAAAATGACAATTGTCATGATTCCAATGCTGATGTAAGTTCTGAAAGCTTAAGTAATTCCATGTCTGAACTTGAGATTGGGGGTGCATATTTTGAGGACTGTAAATTGCAACCAGCAGAATATTGTTCTGGAGAAGGAGTTGTGATAAATGAATTCCCAAAGAACTCAGGGTCAGTTCTTGGAACGTCCATTAATGTTGAGAACCCTACAAATAGTTGTTCTTATGTGTCATCAACAGAAGAGGACATTATTGATCTTGAGCTACAGTTTAAACTTGATGAAATTGAGGCACACTATCAGCATTGGATTGATGAACTTAAGAAAATGATGTTGGAGGCATTGGATTCCACCAGAAGGAGTTGGGTGGCCAAGAAGAAATTGGCTGTTCAGTGATTTTGAGCTTGTTGATTGACCTCTTTTTACCCTTGTCAAAATTGTTTCATTGTAAATTTTGTAATCTTAACGGCAATTTGTATATTGGATGTGGCTCTTTTTAGTGGAAGCGAGTGTCCTTACCATCAACCTATTTTTTCATGCTTTGGAGATATTTCTCAGTCTCTAATTAGCATAGCATAACGTAGGAGAATGTGTCTTTAAGAAAAATTTATAGTTCTAGAAGACACATTCTGATGCAGACTCTTTGCAATTTTAGTATATTGTTCATCATTACAACTTTGCATGCCAGGATTGTTGCAAATCATTAGACTTCTTCACTCCCCGAATTAAGCATGAGATAATATAATCACATTAAGTGCTTTATTCTTTTTTATTTATGATTATTAAGTGTTTATAAAAGAAAACCAGCATTTCTTTAGCTCCACTAAACCATATTTAGTGATAATTTGGATCTAATCCTCTTGATTTTAACCAACTAATATAAAAAAAAAAACTCCTGTTTTTTAAAATTCAGGTGTGAAAGCTGTGATTCATCTTTACCCTTAAAGGAAATTAATAGATGAAGTGGTTTGTGGTGATTATGAAAAGTATGTTTGAGTACCATATTATATTGATTATGAAAAGTGAAATTATATTTAATAGTCAAATTAGATGGAGGAAGTCGTTTGTGGTGATTGAGACTTGAAATGTACATTATCACGATCCATACTTGTCAAAAAGCAAGGAAAAGAACATTGAAGTTTTATAAATTGTAAGAAATTTTGTGTATTAATGTGACCGTGTGAATTACACGAGATAATCTTTTTCATTCTTTGAACCGAGATTAAATCTCTGAACCCCCAACAAATAAGGACTTATCCGTTGGGAAGACTAACAACTCCAAAACTAAAATAATTAGACTAATACATCAGGCATTATTCAGAGTTTATATCTTCTAAAAATTCCCCGCACATACAAAGGGTCAATTAGTTAGCATTTGCAACCGAAACTCAACCCCTCCCTCCTTTCTCTCGCACCGACACCCACTCCCACAGCTAGGATTATATAATAGAAAAGAAATTGCGCCTTTAGTCTCAATACCTTTGGTCAAATATAGTAGTTGTCTTTATACTTTTATATTGATAAATTTATTTCTCAAATTATAAAAAAAACATGCAGAATTAATCATTCCTCTCTAAAATTCAACATATTTTTTAAACTTAGAAGAGACTAAATCCATATATTTTAAAGTTTAAAGATTAAATTCATTTATATAAAAAATGTAGGACATTTCGCCAAAAATAGTGACTAAAACTACACTTTTTTTCTTATAAAAAACTACATTTTTTCCTATTATAAAACACATAAATACCGAGCGCTAAGCATAACTAATGCATAAACCAACAAACATACACATCAAAAACCAAAAGGGCAAAGGTAGGTTTTACTTTAATGTACAAGATGATGAATGAAAACACATTAACACAAGACTCCACAATATCAATTGGTGACATTTTCAGTGGAATATTCCTTTCTGTTGATTCTAGTTTTGCATATGTTGTATGTGTTTGTTCTCTCTTGTGCTTATGCTAAAAGGAATACCTAGCTTTTCAAGCAACACAAAATATTTCTTAAAGAATTGCATCACTTTCTCACCAAACTATTGTACTACTTTTCTCATGCCATCATAATCGACACCTTTTATTTAAGTAATATTCTTATTATCAAAACTCTTTTAAGAATCTGCGTTACTCAATCACCCTCTTAGGCATATTCTTTTCTTCAAATTATTTTCTATGTGTTGACGTCACACAGTTTGGATAGGTACGTATCATGCACTTCAACCAGCCTTATAGACAGTTTGAGATACTCATTTGACAAACCATAACCATTATTATCACATTTCTGACATGGTAAGATAGGCTTCTAGTGTTTGGTTTGGTCACTTTTCTATAATTGAGTCTTTGACCAACCTTTTTCCTTTTACACTTTTATTTATGAGTAGGAGCAAAAGTGGCAGTGCCAGGAAAATTCATCAATGGCGGAGTTGATGGCATCACAGGCATACTGCTGCTTTAAGTGCCAGAACCTTGTTGCTTTTCATGATGATATTGTCTCCAAAGATTTCCAGGTGAACCTTTTTCTCTTCCATTCTTGGCATTTTTCTCCATGTTTATGCTACTTTTCTAGATTGAAATGGATCATCCATTTGAACCTATTTAGAATAGGATCTGTTGATGCTAAATTTTGACTAATCAACTGTCTGAAACGGCTAATTACCAACGAGATGATTCCCTTAAAGCGCCAACAGGATCCTAATAATAATGATGATGATAATAATAATAATAATAAACAAGACTTCTACAACTTGTTGTGCTAAAGATTAAGATTTATATACTCAGTATTAATCATGTCAAAAACCTTTTCAAACATGGCCTGAAATTAAACTAATCTAGAGTGAATCACTTCAAATTATGACAATAGAATAAGGCAAGGCAGATTAATTATCCTTAATTGTACAGATTTGTTGCCAGATTAATTATCTTTAATTACACAGATTTATTGGCCCTTTAAACCAACATATCTTGCATGATTGTATTGCTGTAATTATGTAATTATTGTAGATTAGCAGATTAGCAATATTCAAGGCTACACATCATATTGTATCAATTCTATTTAAATGAGAATTCTCCAAAGGAGAACACACAATTTTACCCACACATTTTTCTGAGTTTGATAAATTATATTATAATTTTCCTTCAAACTTGTCCATACCATGGCTATATGTATGTATATATAGTGCACAGTTTATTTTTCAGTTGTTTGTGTGAATTAATTTGGTGCAAAAACTGGATAAAAGGGTGGATGATGAAGATGTTTCAAGTTCCGGTTTAACCAAGGATTCTCAAGAGTTATGTGTAACAGGCAAGCAATGGCAGAGCTTTTTTATTCATGCAATGAACATTATTTTGGGTCCTAAAGAGGATAGGCTAGGCAGCTTATCACTGGTCTTCACACATTGGTTGATGTGTTTTGCTCAGATTGTGGAGAGGAACTTGTTTGGAAATATATTAAAGCTTATGAGGAAACACAAAAGTACAAAGAAGGAAAATGCGTACTAGACAAGTTCAAGATAATCAAGAGCAATGGATAGTAAATGTATTTTACCATGTTAGATCCAAGCCATATGATCTCAATTGCTCATAGGTTGGTTGTGAGTTTCTTGCAAAGATCAGGGGGGAAAAGAAATTGAATTTGTTCAAATTTCAAAACATTATTTTAATAGTTACTCTAAAATTTTTCTAAATGAAATAAGTTACAAGATTTCTCCCCTAATGTGAACAGTTAGTTGGTCCTTTTCATGTTGCACAAAAGATTCTTTTCAAGAAATTACGAAGGTTATTCATTGGTCTTGGTACATAAAGCTTGGCAACTAGCAAAACCCTCTTTTGTTTTTTCACTTTATCAGCCAAAATGACAGACTATTTAGGAATAGATAAAACAGAGATACAATTCTATGTACTTTGGTGTTGTTCTCCAATCACAATTGGGGTTTTACCAACGTAACTTGCATTCACATTTAATGAAATAGTTTATTATGCGTTTTACTAAAGTAATTAATAGTAGTAATTTATATTATAGTAGTAATTTATAACTTAACTATAATTTTCTATAATTTATTTTAATAAATTTTATTATTAAGTTTATAACTTGATTAATTTGTTTAACTGAATATCGTCTAGTTAGACTGCTCTATTTTTGCATGAAGTAGAAACTTTTTCTTTGTGAGCATTTCTTGTAAAATTGAAATTTCAACTGTTAGAAAAAGTTGAGACATTGTAACTCTCAATTAAGCAGATTCCCCACAACCCCCATATAGATATCGTTGTGCCCCCGCATTGATAACAGGAAGTACTGTCTGAAATTATCTGTGATATTTGTACTAAGTTCTGTCATAAAATAAATTGATTTTTTATCCTTTAAAGGACAAAGTAAATTGAATATGCTTGGCACATCTTTTGCTGTTTCGAATTCTACTAATTCAAAATTTCAGCTGTTGGAGCATCTCAAATAGTTCTATGGTAGAGTAGCTTTACAAATTTTTGGTGAGTTTTACCGTAACATGAGATTTAAGAATTTTAACTAGTCTTCTCTCAATGGTGTAATCCTTAAAAACTTAAAATGGATCATAAAATTATTTTTATATCATGAGTTTTAATTATAAGGAAGTTTTGTCAAACAAAAAAAAGATTAAAAAATTAGAAAAACTATAAATATTATTACCATAGTGATTAATTTGTATTAAAGTTTCATTTATTCTTCCTCCACTCTTTTACACAAACTATCTAGAGTTTTGATTCACTTTCCACACTGCATCACTTATTCTTCTCACCATTCTCGGTCTCTTCATCACTTTTATTTATTTATTTATTTTTTCCTCTTGCCACTTTTCTGTCACATAAGCAGGTTGGTTGTATCTACACATAGATACGTTTTATGCTGATGAAAAATCCAAATTCTAAGGGGGTTCTCTTTAGAACCCCACCTAAGACTTTGATCATTAAGTCATTATTACATGTATAAAAAAAATTTATAATATAAACCTAAACCTGAGAGCCAACTCAATCTGTTGAAGTTCTTAACAAGACAGCAAACTTGTTGATGTTTGAAAATACTATTAATTATGCCAACATACACGAACATGTTCCTAATAGTTTTCCAAAGTTTATATTAATAATATTGAATGGTCTAAAACTGATCCAACAGACAAGAACCACGTCCAACTAATAAAGCTCAGCATTTGCTAGGATTGCAATATTTATCTATTGCCTTTGGCAGAAGAGTGGATTAATTAAAGTGACGAAGTTCTTCTTAATTCAATCAAGAAAGCCCATATTTGTCTGGTTTCAGAAACATAGTCTGTCTTCTCTACTGTAATGCTTGTCTACTTAATTGGTTTATGTTGCATGTTTTAAATATCTAGTTCTATTGTAAATTTTTAATCAATAATAAGTGTTTTGATATTTTTGGCATTTTCTTACTATTATTATATACCAGTGAAATTATATCTTTCTATAAATCCTTTTAATACTTCATAAATAAAATGAACAAATACATTTAATTTTTTTGAAGCACAAAAAACATTCACTAACTAGTAATCAAGCTCTTGTTAAATCGGAGCAGAAAAGGCAAGTGAAAATGCTATTTTGAAATTTGAATAGCAATTTTAAGCTGCAATCTGACTCGTTCAAAGTTGCTATTTTGACTAGCACTTTCAGATAGCAGATTGGTAATGTTGGCACTTTTTAGTTTTCTCCCTTAGAGGAATAATAAGATGAAGTGTGTTTAAAAGAGTCCGTTTAAAAATGTGACCCTAGGCATTTCTTTTTACCCTAATAAAATGGTGTGATACTTATCATTTACCAACGGTCAAAAATAAAATTTTCAGCCGCAGAACTTTGTCCCTCATTAAAAACATATGATATATAATTGTGAAAAACTTGTAGGTTCTAGCATCAATTAAAGTAATTCTAGCCATCCATTTCTTATCTTGTTTTGCTTTTTTTTTTGTGTATATATGTTAGTAAGAAAAATATTAATAAGTTTTTTCCTCATAAATATTTTTTTATTAAGACAATTATATTTAAAGCAAGGTTGGACATTAAACATAGATATTCTCCCAATACACTTTTTAATGTCTAACAACGCGCATTGTTTTAAAATGAAATTAAAGCAAGTCTCATTATAAATTTGAATCGTATTTCCTATTTAATTAATCTCACGTGAATGTGGCTCAATAATAAGGTATTAAAAAATTCGTTAAAAAAAAATCTTACTGATTTCTATATTATTAATAACGATTATGATAAAGATAAAAGTTAAAACATGACCTTTTTTTTAATTTGAACTTTTGACTTTTCACACTTAGCGCCAAATTGGCATCTCTAAGGATCAAAGAAGAAGCATTATTCTCTTGGAGACTATTGTGGAACAAGCTGTCAACTTGCGATCAATTGCAAAGGAGAAACATCCACATTCAGAATATAGAAAATTCATGCTATTTATGTGGCAGCAATTAAGAAAGGAGGAATCACTTATTTCTAAGCTGTGAAATCGCCTCTCAGATTTGGAAGGCAATTTTCAATTGGTTAAATGTGAACTTTGTTTATACCTGCGGAACCAGTTCAGCTGTATGAACAATTTGATCACCTGATTTCTGAAAGGACAAAAAACAATGGAGCCATGTGATTTGGCATGCAACAATGTGGGGCATTTGGAACGCAAGAAATCATCGCGCTTTTCGTCAACAAGCTGTCAAGGTTGCTAAAGTTTTTGAGTTCATACGCTTTATTACATGGCAATGACTACTATACAAGCGTAAGAAATGTCATTATATTTCCATATCAGATTGGTACTTAAATCCGGTTATGTGCATGACTTCTTGTCTGTGAAAACCTTCTGATATAAGTAGACTTATGTGCTGGGATAAGGAGAATTGAGGCAGTTTTTTTTAGATTGACTTTTTGAAATACATCTAACTTAAATTGTTAGATCTTATGTATATGTACACCTTGTGCATGTTGCTTTTGCTACAATCATATATATAATACAACTTTGCCTTTCAAAAAAAAAAGAAGAAGAAGCATTATTCTCATGCTTAAATTCAAGAGTACATGTGCTCCAGTTTGCATGATCATCTATCTATTCATATATTCGATATATACTTGCGTCTTCGTCAATCATTCCGTAAACTCGCATAAAAAAAATCATTCAGTAGCACGAATAAATTCATAAGTAACCTGTAACAACTTGAGCAATATTTAATTAAAAACCCAATATTTCTACCTTTCTTGTTTTCGTATGTGGAAATAGAATGCCATTCAAGTCATCAATGACAACACCATTTCAAGAAACTTGTCAATTTCCTTAATTGTCTTTCTTACATCTCCAAATTTGTTTTTTCTTCCCTAAGTATTCATTATCCATGTTTAAAATTTAAAATCAACTAAAGTAAATATAGTTTATAGAAAATTAAATCTCTTAAATATATGTATTAGAGTTTGTTTATAAAATATAAGTGTCAATGCCTTTTAAGCTTAGGGCTTGAGGGACTATGAATTATTTGATCAAGTGGATCGACCAAGAATAATAAGGGTCCATGCCTTTCAAGTTTGAAGGACTGTGAACTATCCGGTCAGGTAAGCCAACAGAGCATAACAAGCGTCCACACCTTTTAGGCAATTAGGCTTAACGCTTAAGTGACTTTAGATTGTTTCGTCGAGTAAGTCAACCAAGCATACCAAGCGTCCACACATGTCAAGCTAAATGCTTGAGGGTTTGTGGACCGTTTAGTTAGATAAGCTGACTGAGCATAAAAAGTCCTACACCATTCAAGCTCAACGGACTACGAATCACTCAACCAATTAGGCCATCTAAGAATAATAAGCACCCACAACTTTCAAGCTCAACACTTGAGAGATTGTGGATTGTACAATTGGATAGGCCAATATTGCATAACAAGAACTTACTTCTTTTAGACTTAGAATGCCGATCAAGTAGGTTGACCGAGTATTGTAAATTGGTTGCTCGTGATAGGACAATTAGACATTTATTCTTATGCCTAACAACATTTCCTAACTTATGATGATTGAGCATCAAACCTTTGGCTCAATCATATCCAATAAATTAGATGTAAATAATTTCTAATCATGTATATAAAAAAAATTGCTACTAAGATTTTTTTTATCAATAAATATGAAGCCTATTCAGATGATTTAATTTTACATTTTGAAGAGGTTAGTTTCCTTTTGCCGATTAAAAAATTTCATTGAATCACTCGCAAAAAAAAGCAATGATCTACCTTTGATGGGTAGAGTTGTGAAACACGTAAAGAGTGCATTGGATCAATCTTCAAATAAAAAAGTAAAGGAAAAAAATATAAAATATAAACGAAACCAAGGTAAAAGAAGATGTTGTGATATGATTTGCTATTTCGGAAAAGAAATAAAAAAAATTAACAAAAAAACAAATATCTTGCGATTGAGAATGATGTCCCGTGTGGAAAGGTTGCAATCTTGGCGTGGTTTAACAACAGATAAATTATTATGGCACTTGTCACATATATGATTGATTGAGAACACGACAGAATACCAAAATTCGATTGATAGAACATATAAGTAGAAGAGGAAGCTTCATGGAAGCCAAACTATGGAAAAATTCCTGCCAATGAAGATTACGTCTTAGCTAGAATATCCTTCTGTTCCCACCAAAGGCACCTTCCTAGAAACCTTCCTAAATAGATGGATGCATATTAAACTCATGAAAATGAAATAAAATTCAATGGCACAGAAATACATCTACTTGTGACAAACAATACCGTCTTCTCTAGATTCCTGAAGTCCTTGACTTAGTACAATTTCCACCTCCTCAATCCAACTTAAATATTATTGGAGACACTAGTTTTCTTCGTGAACCTCATCACTAAGACTTGGTTCTCTTTTGTGCACATCATTACTATTTCTTAATTAATTAAAAATTTACCATATTATTGTTTTATGTTTAGAACATGCCCCCAATATGTGTATTTGTGTACCTATGCATGAAAGTGGTGTAACTGTAACATAAAAAAATATGCGTCATGGGTTGGTTGCGATGAGTGAGTTACTCGTAGGGAATTAAACTAAGTTAGACTTAGGAGTAAGCAATTATTAGGAAGACTCTAAGTCATTATAGCTCCCCAAATAAATACTTAGTCTAATCTAATATTAGTACTTGATTCCTTACTTTAGTCAGAAAAAACAAATCAATAGGTAAAGCATATCAAGAATACAACCTCCAAACATACGGTTGAGATCACAAACACAAGCTGGCCAATTTGACACCATTCAAGTACAAGAACGGTAGCAAGAAGAAATTATCGTATAACTCTTCCATATGTAAAAATTGGTCGACACTACTTGTCCATGATTCTTGTTAATTTTTATGTGACAAGTAGCCGAGTTTTATTAGCTATTTCTTATAAATTGAAAATTCTTAACTACATGTAACGTAAAAATTGACCGAAACCAGGAAGGATAGTTTGGAGCTATACAATAATTTCTCACTAGGAATAGAGTTATTCCAAAAAGGAAAGGACTTTTACATCTCTATAAAAGGCCATTGTCCTAATAACGAATTCTCTTTCAGTCTTCATTCCTATATAATAGAAAAGTCTTCCAAAGTAGCTTTCCCCATCCATCTTTCTTTCCAACGTTCACAAAGAAAAAGAGAAAAAAAGGAAGGTTGCTATTAAAATGGAAAGCAGCCATAACATGAGGCAAAGCACCATGGAAACTGAGTTTGAGGACTTGCTGCCAGTGATGGCAGAGAAGCTTGATGTGGAGTCCTTTGTCTCTGAACTGTGTGGAGGTTTCAAGCTTCTATCGGACCCGGAAACTGGTTTGATCACGAGCGAGAGTCTAAGGACAAACTCAGCTCTTCTTGGCATGGAAGGGATGAGCAAGGAGGATGCAGATGCTATGGTTAGACAAGGTGATCTTGATGGAGATGGAAAGCTTAATGAAACTGAGTTTTGCATCCTTATGGTGAGGCTTAGCCCTGGAATGATGGAAGATGCTGAGTCATGGCTGGAGAAGGCAATTGATGAAGAGCTTAGGAAGTCATCATCTTAGAGATAAATTGGTCCCCTTTTGTAATCAATTGTAAGTTATGATAGTATGTATTTAATTTTAATCTTGCCAGTTTTTAAGTTCCATGAAACTCATCTTTGTCCTAATGGGTCGTGGCTTATGAAATGAATTTCTTTGATTTCTTTTGTTACCGCGATATTGATGTGATATATATATCGTTTTTGTCAAATGAATATGAGCCAAATCTATGTAAGGTTGTTTTGAGTTTATCAGGTACATACGTTAGTATAAAAGTTTATTTAGTCAATCAATTGAATGTTATTAACAAATTTATCCTTCTAAGAAATCAAATTTAATATATATATATATATATATATGATAGTTTTTAATTGATTTTTACACTATGAGTACATGTGTACAACATTTTTCCTCACTTGTAAATTCTAATATCATTTGATGGTTTCATCTTCATCAGCAATCAATATAGCTATTGATGAAATGATTGAGTCAGTCCTTTTCCTAAAACTTTACAGTCAATAAAAGACCATCCGGAGGAAAATAACTTTGATAACTTGATGTAGAAGATGCGGACATCAGAGTTAAAGAGCAAGGAGTTGCGTTAACTTTCAGCCACAAATTCCAACTCAGATTCATCATTCAGTGGTTAATTGGTTGGTTTTTGTTATTTTGTTTTGGTGTTTCAAATCAATTTTTAGTTTGTTTCAAAAATGGTTAATTGGTTGGTTTTCGTTATTAACAGGAAACACCATGATGTCATTATTATCCAATTTTTCTAATGAGAGAAAGTGCATTTTAGAAGATAAAATACACATAGTTATGGAGATTAAATAAAAATCATATACTTATACAATAAATTTAAAAATTAATTACAATTTCATCTGTTGAATTTTTAATCAATGATTGTAGATACATTTTATCTTCAAATGTCCACTCTCCTCACTTATAGAAGTCAAGTCCATTGATCAAAATCTTTGAGAAATAAGTTTTGAAGCAAGTAAATTACAATAAGAAACATTTATTCACATTTAAAATATTTTATACATTCTCCTACAAAAATATTGTATACATTAAAATAAAGTTATTTAAGAAAGTATCATATAATATTTTTTAATAGTAAGTATCATATAATTTTTAAATTATGGGAAAAAAAAGAAAGCTACGTAAATTTGATTTACTTGGTAAAAACTTAAATTTTGTAAGATAAAGTTAATGAAATTTAATGTCTTTAATTAGTTATTAAATAGAGTAAATGCAATAAGACTTGGGGCATGTTTGATTTAGTTTCACTAACGCACTTATTGCTAAATTTTCACGTCCAAATTATAGAAAGGCACAGAAGTAACAAATTAAAACATTGATATAGATGCTTATAAGAGACATCTAGTGCCAAACCAAACACATGGTTAGCGTGTGTTTGTGTATGCATCAAACGGAACGCAACAAAAAGTAACAACCTAGTTGTTTTGACATTTTTATATTTGAACATGTAATTTTTCCTTTTAACGTGGGTGTGACACATTTTTAAATATATTTTTTTTTCATTTTTTTCATAGTATTTTTTTTTAATTCTTATAAAATGTGTTTATTTTAATTGTGCATTTTTTTTTATTGTTCAAAGTGCTATTATGAAAAACAAAACAAATACTTTTTACAAAGACTAAAATGAAAAAAAAAATTATAGAGACAAAAATTTATAAAAAAAAAATGCTAAATTACAGGATGAAAAATATATTTTATCATTTTATTCATTGATTATGATAATTTAATGATAAAATATCGTTATAATCAGCTATTAAATACTTTTAAGAAAATGCTGATAAAAAAACTATTTTTAAGAAGCTACTAATAAAAATTCATTTGCCGGAATGATTTAACATTGTTATTTACTCCAAGATATTTAAATATGTAAGTCATCTCAACTCATTTGTCTTTTCCAAGTGTCACCCCCAAATCTTCCTAAGTTTTGGCTGAATTGTGTGAAAATTTTCTGTGCAACATTAATCATATTTTAACACTTGCTGAGTGTTATAATCCCATCATTGTTCATTCTTTCCCCTAAAACTTTGTTGTATCCCACATAAAGCAAATAAAAACTTAAAATGTGATGGCTTAAAAAAATTAAATAGCCCTTAAATAATATAAACATTTTTTATGGACTTTGTTTTAAGAATTGATTCATAACAAAAATATGCACACATAAACATGCCAAAGTACAGAGTTGCACATACACGACAAGAAATTTTATCTCATGAAGGTAAAGCTACCCCAACCGTTAAAATCTTATCTTAAGCTGCTGCTAGGAAAACACGGAATAACAAGATATATTTCACATAAATGTACTATGGTTTTTACTCCCTTGGACCCTTATTATATGAGACACCCATTATGAAATCGAGCAAAAATGTTTATTTTCAGGGGATCTAAGAGAGTTTAACCTTTTGAGGCTTATACACACAATTTGACCATACCAAATTTAAAAGCATCCCAAATATTCTCTCTTCGTAAAGAGCCCCTCTATTTTTACTTAACTGTCATGTAGAGGAAATGAACGCATTTTGAATAAAGCACCCCCAATTCAGAGCGTGGACTAGGCACGTTCTTCGACTCAATTTGATTCAATTTTTCATCAAAAAAAATTACCCGAATCGAATTTAAAAATATATGCAATTTGATTTAATTTTCATTTAAAATAAAATTCAAATCATATCAAACCAATATTTTATAAATCCAAAAAGAATCAATTTAATTCAATTTTCAATTTTTTTAGCAATTTTCAATTTATATTTTGGATCGATTTCTCCTTGTATGTATGGCGCATGGACCCTTCTTTTTGCTTACAGCAGTTAATGTAAAATTATAACTGCTAAGTTGCATTTGCGAGGTGAAGGGATCTTGGTTGGGTTTGGATGCTTAAATTGATGCTGCTCAAAGATTTTGATGCCGGCATTTCTGCTATTAGTTACTGATAGATTTGTTTATATGGGGGAAATGCCCGAGGTATAATGGTGTTCAGTTCCATCTTAAACTATGTATGTAACTTGGTTGGTCTGGGACTTAGGAACAACTGACAAATAAGGTTAAACTATGTATGTAACTATGTATGCTCTTTTTGCTGTGAAAAAGAGAAAAAAAGAAAAAAGAGCGAGCGCACTAATTCACAATAGTGTCTAAACTAGGGTACGAAAAAATATTCAGTTGTAGCAAAGCACGATGTCATTGCAAAAATATGCATCAATTCAACAATAAACAGGGTTTCCGGTCTCATATTCAGGTCCTATAGAACCATTGGCACTGACTGCTAAACAGCAAATACGCAAACCACATTAAACTGAGAAGTACCGTTTACTACAATATACCACATGCTATTCTAACAACTAGAAAGTAACAGTGCCACTGAAGCCTTCCGTCTTACCCTAAAACCTGAGATCACCTATGTTCTTGACCTTCGCACCGGCGAACGGCTGCAGATAAATAACAGAATAAATAAGCTCTGACAAGAGGGGGGAAAACAGTTGCAGAAGATTATTATATTGACTATACTACAATACCTGCGATATCTACCATATTCAGGACTCCTGGGTTTCCCATAATCAGGACTCTTGCGCCTTCCATAATCAGGACTCCTGCGCCTGCCATAATCAGGACTTCTGTGCCTGCCATAATCAGGACTCCTCCGCCTGTCTGGTCCACCACCATTGTACCTATCATAGACAGGGCTGCGTGGACGACCATAGTCAGGACTTGGTCGCCTGTGATAAGGACTGGGTGATCTCTCATAACCACCTCTTCTAGGACTGTCATAATTGTCCCCCCTCTCACCATCATCCCTCAGAGCATACTCCACAGACACCACCCTGTCCAGGATCTTACTGCAAGTGTAATGAAACCAGAAATTCATTATTTGTATATAGTAAAATAAAATAAAAAAAGAATTTTACCATAAGACAATATAATGTCATCACTTACCTCATATTTGTACACTCTATAGCTTTGGTAGCATCTTCTTGTGTCTCAAACTGCACAAATGCAAAGTTCCGCCGAATTCGAACATGAAGAACATTCCCATAAGGTTCAAAGTGTTTTTCTATATCACGAACTCTAGTACGGATTGGGTCAAAGTTAATCACAAAAAGGGTTTTTGTTGGCTTCTGGTTTGCCTTCGATCCATCACGATGACGTCCACGTTCACCCTGCCAAAAAAACAAAGAAAGCTCTCATTAATTTCAGGTATGACACTGTTATACTTTCATGATCTCAACAATAAGTAAACAAAACTAAAGCATGATCATGAAAATACTATCATACCCTAGCCCACTCCACTGACAGCCTTCGCTTTTCATGACCAAATGGAACATTGTCAAGTGCACGAATTGCTTCTTCTGCATCACGCTCATCCTCATAATAGACAAAAGCAAAACCTGTAACATAACTAGTATTAGAGGCAGAAATGATTATGAAAGACATCGGCATGTTATTCCTCACCAGAAGTACATCAGCCAAATCAGGAAATCATTTTCCCTGTCAGGAACAAAGGAATACAACACCTGAATATAAGTGAGGGCTGATGCACATGAAGCTGTAGAGGCGTTGAATGAGGAACAAAATCATGATTGCAATTAAAGGTTTAAATCCAAAATTCATATCTGAGACTGCCAAGCATGCTTCTCCATTCAGACAGCACAAGTGATTTCAGAAATAGAATGGCATGACTTGACAGAATTTCATTGATCCCCTATTTTCAGAGAAGCTAGGCATGGCTTAATAAATTGATTGATGATCCCACTAACAACATTCTGATGGAAATGTCAATGTTGGGAGATGATGAGGTGAGTGACCAGTGATCAGATGTGAAAATGCAGATCTGTGAGTAGAAGGAGAGCAGACAAGCAGGAAGTTTTCCTTCCCAAAAAAAATTTGCAGAGAGGTTGGCAAACCAAGACAGAAGCTCAGCATATTTTCCCTTAGTAGAAGTTCCTGCGCCAAAAGAAACACTTAAAAACCAGAGGATTTTCTTTCCAAGGCATTGCAATTGTGGCTTCCATTTATTTCCCACCAGGACATAGGAACTAGACATTTAAGCCACAAAAGCAGCCACGTTCCAAATTCCAAATCATGGGCGCCCCAATATCACTAGCTTTTAGATGAACATCTTATTCAACTACAAAATACTGTTTGCTTGTTTGCGTATGTTTGGAATAACTTATTTGAACTTATCTAATGGCATAAGCACTTGTGTAAGTGTTTAGGAGAGCTTATGAAAATAAGCTACGATCAGCCAATATGCTGTTTCTAGCTTATTTTAATATGCTCTCTGCGATAACTTATGAAAACATCTTGCGACCTATATGAAAAAACTATGCTCTCTGCGATAACTTATGAAAACATCTTGCGACCTATGTGAAAAAACCTTATCTTTTCTTCGAACCAACTTATACATAAGCACAACAGCAAGCACTTATATTGAATAAGTGCTTAATTAACCTACCCAAACCAGCCCTAAGTGATACACTAACTTCACACAATCACTGAATGACACCGTATGGGAACCATTAAACCGGTTTGACAATGGATCATTCGAACATGCCAAAGAAAAACAACGGAAACAAGAATCAAAATGGGATGACAAAGAAGGGTTTTTTACACGAAAAAAAATCAATAAATATAATTAAAAAATATTCAAACTTCATCACAAGGCAAGGAAAGCTAGTTTAAAAAATTAAACAAGTAAATTCCCATTAAAGTATTCGTGATTACGTATATTAGAACACACAAACGCTAGGGTTTTACCAGATTTCATGTCCACGCGGTCAATCCTTCCATACTTTGAGAACAAGCGCTCAAGCTCTGATTGACGAGTATCGTACTCCAAGTTCCCAGCAAAAATCGGCCTCATCTTCTTCTTCCCTCAAAATCGCTTTCGAAATCAAACCTATTTCATACAGCACAACCAAAAAATCAAGCCACGAAACCCTAACACCCCAAAAATCTAACCCAGCAAACAAGAGACAGAGAAAGGGGCATAAAACCCACAATGTCCAAAACCCTTATCCACCCCTTTTATCACTATCCCCACGAAGACAATTTCTTTGCTAAGAAACCCTAAAGTGCTGGTTGAAGTGTGAGAGAGAGAGAGAGAGAGAGAGAGAGAAAGTACCTGAAAAAAGGCTTTGGAATTTTTTGGGTTTGAAAAGAAGCAGAGTGTGAATTTTAAATAATAGGGTAGCCAGGTGAAGTGGGTTGGTTTAATCCAATTCCCAAATGAGCCCAAAACGAAAAACCCTAATTTCGGCCCTTTTTTCCTGAGATGTTTAATTTTATTTAAACTAAAAATTTGTAAAAAAAAAATCAAAATAATTAGTATTTTAATAAATATTTGTGTTTATATAACGAAAATTTATAAATAAATATTTATATACAGATGTTATAATTAAGATTCGTATGAAACAAATTTTTTAACATATAAATTACATTTCAGATTTATAATAAATAGTTTATATTGTGATAAGATTTTTTTTTCATATTTCACAACCTCCCCTGATTTCATAACCAAAACCATTTTGAACGTAATAGTTTCATTTATTGTATTCTTGAGGTATTAGTTATTATAAACGACCTGCTGTGATTGATCATTATGACTTATAGCTAAAGGATTTTTAATCCTTGTTTAGTATTCATGCTTAAGTTGTAAATGTCCTAAAATATTATTAATTTTATTATTTTTTAAAACCCCACTTGTCCAAAATATTTTTCCTATTCTCGTTATGACCAATGAGTTTGTTTTTATCATATCCAAGTTAAAACAAATCTAAAGAGCCACGGTTAGAAACAAAAAACGTCACAATTAATCATATTTTACTAGTTTAGTAGTTTTATGATTAAAACCTAATTGCATGCTCAGTAACAACACTTCAAATGGTTGATAAAAGCTTTTTGACATCTCATAGATATACTAGCATGATATTCTTTAAGGATCAAGTTCTCGTAATCCAAAATGATGACAATAACTTTTCTCTTGGTATGTAGAACAGGTGATGAGTAGAAAGTTACGAGGTTGCCACCTTAACAAGTGATTGTCAATATACCTGAGTTGTTCAGTATTAGAAGCACCTTAGATTATTTTTCAATAGAGTCATTTAGAAATCCAATAAAAGTATGAGTGTTTTTAATGACTAAGTAAATGTGGGTAAGATTTAATGGAAGAGATGCAAAATTTAAATCGAAAATACGATTGAGTAGAAATAACTTGCTTGAGACAATAAATTAATATATCCCATTGTTTTAAAATGTAGTCACAACAACATAAGTAATGGACTGTAGACACAATCATAGAAAAGTAATTGTGCTCTTAATCATGCTAGCAAATTTCATCATAATTTTAATGAAGATGTTGTGACTTATGATGATAGAATAATGGACATAGAACAAAATGTATAAATATTAATTTGGAAAAGTGAAGTATTTTTCTACCATCAAAATATAATTTGGTGGAAGAAAAAAAACTCAGACAAATATTAGTTGTAGATGTGTTGGATTATTCTCAAATTTATTATTTGTTAAGACCCCACATGTCCAAAATATATTATTCTTCCTCTTTATGACCAGTTTTATTTATTTTTGAATCTCATTCAAGTAAAAAAAAGTGACTTGAAGATCTATTGTTAGTAAAAAAAAATGATGTCATAATCAACCACTTGATTAATATTTGTGATTATAACCTAATTTCATGCTCATTAGTAATCCTCTAGATGGGTGATAAAAGCTTCATTGAATATGTTATTGGAGACAGTCCATAATTATATCATACAGGGCCAATAAGAATCTCAAGAAAACTTGTAGTAAATTTCTTATTTGTGTAACATGTTTTCAATTATTATAAATTAATGTAGCAAAACATTCCACACAATTTAAATAGTAAAAATAAAATAAAGTCATACAATATAAAATAATACTAAAAGACACTCTTCGTAAATACCATTTTTTCTTTCTTTATTTAATTGTGAGCAAAACTTTCTAGTTTTGCTGATAGGCACACTTTTGGATTTGCCTTATGTCAATTTTTTCTTACAAACCTTTATCTTTATAATTTTTAATGTTTTGCTGTCGTGAGTGTGTATTTTATGTTTTGGTTTGTGTAGGAGGACCATACAGGAGTTTTGTTGGGGGTGGAAGTTTTTTATTCTATTGAACTTAATTATTATCTTAAGCTCTATATATTTATTAAGTTTCGCTAATTTCTGTAAGTTAAATTATTGAAATTACTTCAAACGAGTACAAGCTTAATGATCGGTATTATGCTTGCACTATACCTTGTTTTTGTCATGAAGATAACTCTTTAAGTATCTTCAAGGATCATGAGACGAGTGTCATTTCAATAATGAAAGGGATTAAAGGGAGGGCATCCTAAGCTTTTACAAAGGCTTAGGGACAATTTACATAGGTGCAATACCTCCAAGAATCATTTATGCAAAAATTCTAGAAAAGACAAAATACACCTCCCTCGATTATGGAAAATGTTGAAATAACTGAAATTATGAAGGTTGACATAACAAATGGAGTAGCCCATAATTTATCTTCATTTGTGGCGTACAACATGTATGTACCATTTTATATGGTATGTATATGATGCTTAGTTGTATTAGAAATTATCCTCTGTCAAATGATTAATCCTTAAAACTGATACATGTAAGACATTTCTTGTATTTCTATTCAGGATTATCCTCTGTCGAGTACCTAACCCCTAAAGATGATGCAAGGATGAAATTAAAATAAGAAAGGATAATAGGAAGGGATAATAAAAAAGATTGCATTGATAAATATAAAGTATACAATACATCTTTTAACTTTTTAGACCTACCAGACCCTAATTAAGGGTTTAGTCTCTCATAATCATAAGGGGCCTTACACTTGAAAAGGGGTTTAGAAACTGATGGAAGAAAAAGGATGGAAAAAAAATAGAAAAATAAATATTTCTCCTACTAGAGACACTCAAGCTTAGGACGTATTCATTAAAGAGTTCTGAGTTTCCGAAGTGATGTCTTTTCTCCTTGGCTTGACTTCCTTTTTATAGTTGTTGGAGTGGACTTGGGTCTGATGCCGAAAATCTTCCTTATTCATATTTTTGGATCTTTTTCGCTTTTAATCCCTCCTTTTCATATTTGCAAGTCATAAATAAGAAAAATATCAATTCCTAAATTTAAGCAAAAAATAATTGCTAAATAAATATTTTTAAAGATATTTTCAATATATTTTTATTATTAAAAATAGTTCACATTTAGCACTTATCAATGATGCTTATTGTTTGCTCTCTCTGCGATGCTATTCGACAAGTGCACCGAGTCACACAAATAATATAAAAACGGTAAGAACCGAGTATCATATCCACAAGAAATTTGTTTCACTCAGAAAATGTATGTTCAGTGAGCAAACATTTGTACACAACTAAAAGCGAAGTAAATATCAAGTTAGATTTTTGTGTGGAAATCTAGTTAACTATAAACTTATTTATGGTTTGAGAAGTAAAAATAGTCAAGTAAAAAGTGTTGAGTTGTTCTACTGAATCTACCTTGATGTTGCTATATATTTTTCTTCATTTAATGTTATCCTAGTATTCTTATGCTGAAAAATTACCCAAACCAAGATCTCTCGAGTGAATGGGCTTAACTCTCTTTAAACCTCGTCCTTGATCCCTCAACAAACTCAACTTAAAAGAGTTGCATTAAGATTACAACATAATAAAAACTAAATCACTACACTTCATTCCTAGACATACAGTTTTCTAGCTTGCTTTATCAAGTTCTAAGGCTTTAAAGCACTTTCCAATGCTAAAAATCCTAACTATACATACAAATGGGTGATCAAGCCACAAGCATATAAAAATAAGCATGGATAGAAGCAATGAACACATAAAAATAATATTAAATAGATAGTGAAAGAACATTACATCAAAGGTTCAGCAGAACTCCTCAACCAAGAGGTTTAGCCTTCCATTACAAGTAATGAGCTTTCAATACAAAGAAGAACAAATTTTGGAGGGAAGAAAATGGCTAAGGAGGGTTGAGGATGTCTCCTTCAACCTCTAGAACCCTAATCTCACTTCTCTAACCTAAACTCTCTTGGTGGCTTCGTTTCTGTCACTCTAGCTTCTCTCATGGCTTTATTTTTCGATTCCTCCCTTAGTTTCCGCCAACTTCAGTGTTTTAAAGGCTCCTTGACGTTTTAGATTCTGAAGGCTCGCTTAGCGAGATTGGCTCACTAAGCGAAAGTAGGTGAATTTTGGCTTAGCGAGCTGGGCGCCTTGAGCGCGAGAAGAGACAAACAACTCGCTGGACGAACACATCTCTGACTGATCCTCTTCTAGGGTTTCTCAACACGCTAAGCGAGTTGTGTACCTCGCTTAACGGATGTCACTCGCTAAGCGCATATGCCTCGCTTAGCGAGACACCAGCTACTTGAACCTTCTCTTCTTTTAGCCTAAAATTGAAGTGATTTCAACATTAATTCACAAAATGGGAGTATCTACTATATAAAATCAAATTAAACATGAAGATATGTACAATTCCTACAAAAAGAACCATAAATTGGGAAAAAGATGTTAATTTTATGTAACTATTTAGTACAAAAGTTAATCGTAAACAACGACTAACACTTACCAAAACCTAGATAAATGAGTCTTTAATAGATTATCTAAAAAAATCATAATATATACTAACTATTCACGTTGAATGATATTTAGATTGATCAAAAGTTGATGGTATAAGGATACTCTGATCATGCCCAATATAATGGGGCTCTAGATGTTATATGTAAGATGACATAAAGGGATTGTATAGATTATTTTAATTGACATCAAAGACTCATGCATAATCTAGTGTTGTATGGTGGGCAAGTTATGACTCAACTACAAAATACTTGTGGAGACGAGACAAAATAATGCTTATTCTAAAGTCTTAAAGCAACTGATTTATTGTTGTATTATCTTTTCCTTTATATTATATTGTTGGGTAAAATATATTTTTTATTCTTATAAATATAGAAACATTTGAAATTTGTCATTGTAAAAAATTTTGTATTTTTTTGTCCTCACAAAATTAAAATATGTTGTTTTTGGCTTAGAGCTAGACTTGAATGAAACTGAACCTACGTGACTTTTTTTTAATTTAAATTTTAACATGTAATTTGTGGGGGTTAAAAACCCCCATAAATTACAATAATTTTTTTAAAAAAATTAAATCACAATTTGTGAGGGTTAAAAACTACCACAAATGGTAGGATTTCTTTTTGAAAAAACCCTTTCATTTATGGGGTTTTTAATCCTCACAAATTGTGATTTGATTGTCATGGCAAATACAACCATAGCATCTCCACAAATTTGTGGCAGTTTTTAATCCTACAACCCTAGATTTCATAAATTGTAGGATTTTTAACCCTTTCAAACACAACTGTAGTGTCGACACCGCCAGCGCAACCGCCACCACGACATTGTTAGATTGTCATGGCAAATACAACCATAGCATCTCCCACGTGAACAACGAGTTCCACATGTTTCAGTCCTACCTTTGGTGGATGTGCTTGAACTAGTCCAACCCTTTCATCTTCGCACTCTAGCGATCCCCGTCACATTACATTTCCTCCTCACCTGCCTTGGCTGTGATGTCTGCCCTTACGACGCCATCGTCCAACTCTCCCTCACCTCCATCTTTTCCCTCTCCATCACCTCAAAGGTGCACACATTTCTCTCTCTTTCTCATATTTGCCACCTTGACGCTGTTGTGTGTCTCCATCACCACCATCTTTGACCAAATCTGCCTTCACCTAGGCCTCCAAATACTTCCACCACAACCCCGGCCTCCATCAACCACAACCACAACAACCATCTTGCATTATGTTTAATTTTTGTGCGTTTTTCTTCTTGGCATTACTTGGGTATAGATGTGGATTTTGGGCTCACCTATTGTCGTGTATGATTTTTGGTGATGTGTTTATTGTATCTTGTACTCCTTGTTGGTACCCTTGATACGTTTGAATACATATGTTTTTTGTTGTTAAAAAAAAAACAACTACCAACAGATCCACATGGTGTTGAAGAGAGAGAGAAAGAGGGTTTAGCCTGGGATATGGACAAGCATTTTAATATTTATAGAGACGAAAAATATATTTAATCATTTTTATCAAATGATTAGAAAAATTGAATATTTATAGAAATTTGTGTGTTTAACTTGAGAATTTCCCTTTTTGACGTTTAACCAACACCATTGGGGTACTATGTCATTAGTAATGAGTGTATTGAAAAAACTTATAAATCTATGCAATATATCAACAATTAGTTAGGCTTTAATGTATCATATATGTAAATGTTCATTGTAATAAAGGCACTAATTTCAAAAGTAGTTCATTTAAGTTAAATATGTGTATATTTGTTGTATTCATAATTCTGAGAAAATGGTAGAATTACAAAAAAAATTGATAAAGATCTTTAAGTTTAATGTTATTCTGATCAAATCAATGCAAAGGAGTCAATCCCAAAAAATTGAAGTGTGATGCTTGAAATTTGTGTATATGTAAGTTTGGAGAGTTAAATTTCCTCTCAACTTAGAGAACTTATAAAAAACATGAAAAATTTTGCAGTGAGCTTAGGTTTTGTATCAAGTTTTTTTAGATCAACGGATTTTATCAATAACATGGTAATGAACTTTCAATAGATAACATTATACTAATATCTTGTATCTGCATTATTAGTCAAACTATTTGATATTAAGGATCATTATCACTAATTGCTTTGGCAAATTCATAGATAGTAATCCAAGTATATCAAAGACTTTTCTAGTTCAAGCGGCTAGAGGAATCATTGTTGGTGTAACATCCCAAATTATAGGCATGTAGTGATAATGACAAGATAAATGAGATAATAGTCAATTTAATTGAATTAGTATACCTGCTATATATGATGTTTACACCCTGCAAAGGTAATAGACACCCTGCAAAGGTAATAGACACCTAGTATGAAAAAACAGGAGGCAATATGCCAAAAACTTAAGAAAGGAGATACAAACCATAACATCAAGTAGATGAATACTAATTAAAATGAGTAAATTGCATATAATTGATATAGATTAAAATAGATTTGCTAAGTGCCTTTTGGACACGAAGCGATAGGGTCTCACCAACTAAGTGGGACAAGGTCTTTGCTAAAGGGAAAATAAAATGAAAGAGGTGGTTCAATGTCTCCAAATAAAAAAAAGGGTGATTCCATAATTATCACAAGGGGGAATGTGTTTTTCACTAAACCTTTTGTAGGTTCAAACAATTGTGAGAGGATTCTAAAAGAGTAGTTAGGTTGGATTGACTTGAAAATGTTAAAACTTTATAAAAATTTCTCACAATTAATTCAATTGTACTTATAATACACTCCGTAAATATTAATCCACTCTTTACACTTTTAATTAGATATATGCGAGTAGTTTCTCATAATGACAATTTGAAGAAATGAGAATTGGTAAATTTATGTGAATAGGTTAAATTTTTTAAAAAAATTATAGGAATAACACAATTATTTTAAAATATGACTTCTTTATATGAAGTCCTTTAAAACACGACTTACTCATTGTCTCTAGTATTTTCAAAATCTATTTATTCTTATAATTTTTTTATAAAATTAACTCATTCATGTAAATTTGCTGACACAATTAAAAAAAGTTCAAGGATTTAACTAAAAATTTGATAAAAGTATGAAACCCGCAAAATAATTAAACTTTGATTATTATTATTTAGTCATAACAAGCATCATTAAGTCTTTTTACTCTTCCGTTTAATCTCTTTTCCGAACAAAACCCACTTTATGACGAACACTTCATTAATTGTTAACCTATGTACTCTACAGTGACAAAATATTTTAAACTTTTTGGAAGATGACATATTGACATTGTGGCGTATGCGTTTTGGTTATCCTTGATAAAAGTCAGATGTAAGCTATTTTAATTTGAAACGTTAAGAATACAACTTGACGGAGCAAAGTGTAGTTGGTCAGCTTCGTATATGCGAAGCACAAAGCACGAAATAGACATCATGGATAGAAAAGGAAAGAGAAAATTACATCGAAGCTTCCACGGTAGAAAAAAGTTTATACTCGACAAAATTAAATACATCTCACTACCTGGGTTTGGTATAATCAAATGTTTAAGGAAAAAAATATATAGAGAGTAAAAAAAAAAAAAGGTTAAAAAGAAGAGAGAGAGTAAAGAAAAAGAAGTGGGTATTACCAGGTTGGTTCAGGTTTAATAAACAAAGGAGAAGGACAATGTCTGGGTATTTTGAATGAGAATGATAACATGCAAATCAAAAGTCCTTTGCCGTATAAAACATAGTTTGGTGTTTGCATACTTTTTAAGGGTTAATTAACAAACCATCTTTTTCCCCATTGAACTTCGGTCTTATAAAGCTATTGCTAATTATAATTACACACTCGTTGTTGTAAGAAATTGGCTTTTTTCCTGTCATTTTTTTTAGCTATTTTGGTGTTCTTCACTTAGTTTGTGTTAATATTTAATTTTGTGATTTAATTTAAAATTATATAATTTTTAAGAGATCGTACAAGAACAGCTAAAAAAAAAATAAAGAAATTAGCTCGGTTGTTGCAAATGCACCGGATGTCATAATTGTGACATTAACACATAGCCTAACAGGCTAGCACTCGTGTCTTTAAAGTGTAAGAGATAATCATACCATCATATAAAAAGAGTTTTTAATTTATTCAAGTTTCATGCTGTGTTCCCAATTGCCAGGATAATGAATTTGTTATTGATTTTAATTTTCATATGCTTTTGTTATGTGATTAAATAAATTTAATAGTAATACATTTTTATAACAAGAATTAAGGAACATCATGCTGAACGCAAGAGTGAAAATAAAAGGAGAAATGCCGCTTAATACGAAATTATTTTCGTCAAATTCACAAGAAACCTGTTTCAGTCAAAACTTACTCTGTACTACTCTTTTAGTTTTTTTTAGTTAATCTCTGTTTAGAAAATGATATTGGTCCAACTTGCATTTGGTTCAGTACGTGCCACGGCAATGTTAAAATGAAAAGTTTGCAAATAAATAAATGAATATTAAATTTTTATGAGTATATGATAGGAAAATAAAGTGAAAAAATTAGAGAAAAATATAACATTTAATATTATCAATGTATTTTCATAATAATTTTTAATAATAACTTTAACTTATAAAACTGACCTTTAAAACACACATTTTATTTAATATTTATTTCTAAGTAATTTAAAAATAATGTGTACTTAATATTTTTATACCAAGTACTCATGCGCACATAATTAAAAAAACATAGAAGAATTAAATTTTAGTTTAGTTTTTACATATTGCTAGCATAAAAAAATTTATATGATCAGTTAATTAAAAATTATCTTACACATAATTTTTAAAATAATTGTTATAAAATAAACAATATTAACAAATATATATATATAGTAATCATAGATAATATAAATTATCTTTACATTATTGGTGCATTTCAATTAATTTCTTGAAGTTATTTAATAGTATCTTTTTGGTCAAAAGTTGTTATAAATGATTTTATTTTATTAAAAATACGTACATTTTTTCAATTTAAGGGATCTCATTGGGTTACGATGACTCAAACAAAAACTCCTTTTTAACAAGTCAGCTAAATTTATTATTTATTATAAATTTTAAAAGTCAATCCCCAACATAAAAATGATAAAATAGAACTAGAAAACAAGCATTACCATTTTCAGATTGATAATGTTGTTGTGTACTCCCACTACCTGCAGACACCGCGTTCACCAACCTTTCTGTCACCCTTTTCTTACCTTGAATTATTGTTCTTTACAATTTTTTAATCATAGTTTTTGTTCGCAGATCCTTTAACTATTAATATCAATTTCATTTTTAATCACTATTCTCATTTGTCATATCTTGGACGAATCCTTAAGCAACAAATTAGCCGTTCGCTAGTATTATAAGAAATATTGCATCCAAGTATAATAAATTATTCAGGAGGTTACTCAATTATTTGAGAATTTTCAAATAGGTTTTAAAATTATTTTCATTTATGTAATTTTTTAATTAAGTCAATTTTTATATTTACCTCAAATTATTTCAACTTAAATAATCATCTTTGATGTCCTAGTGAAACTGGACTCATCTCCTTAAACAAAGTTTCAAATTATTCAAATCTTATGAATAAAAAAAATACTATTAAAATAAAAGATTTTACTAAAATAATTGAATAGATAATTAGTAATTAATAAAACTGACCACACAAATGTCTAATAACTGTTACATAGTATTTAGTTCAGTCACGAATACCTGAAAGAAGAGTTTATCCATGATAGTAAATGTATTAAAAATAATAAAAGTATAATAAATGCATTTAAAGCAGAATATGATATGAAATTAAGACAAACAAATTTCAAATGTGTAAGTGTAACGTTGCAGTTAATAAATGGTTTTAAGCAAAGTCAAAAGCAGAAAGTGGGGGTGTGCAGTTCATTCCAACTCACGTCTCACGCACCCCTTTAGAAAATTCTAAAGTATAACTGACTGGACTTGAGCACTGGTTATAATAATTTATACTGAAAAAGAAGAAGAAGAATTTTAAAGGCATCAGATTCTGAAATTCTCTTTCAGAGATGAAGGAGTTTCCTAACCCCACAACACAAGAAGATTTATCCAAAGTTGTGTTCAAAGACAATACCAATTGACCAGTGATTAGTCCTCAGTCTTCACAACTTCTATTTCTTGGGCGAAAGGATTTCATTTTCCACCCTCACAGCATCTTTGGAAAATTCCAGGCCATAGCTTTGCTTGGTTTCCAAGCTAAAACAATTCAACGTTTTCTGCTTCTTCTAATGGTACAAATTCTGTTTATTTCCATCTTTGTAACTTAACCAAATATCTTGACTTCACCATGCACTTTATGCTGTTTGTGTGTGTGAGAGAGAGGGATAAGGTACGCAATTTGTCTCCATTTGATGTTCTCACAAGATGTTTTTCATGTACCATAATATAAAAATTTGTCTTCTGCAATCACTTTGTGTCTTTGTCAGTTTACTTCCTGAAAAACAGGAAATACTTTTTTTTTTCTCTCTCTTTTTCTTGTTTTTATGTCCAAGATAACACGGTTGAGATTATTTTCTAGTGTTTATGATCTGTTTAGGGAGTGCTTTGATGTATGTGAATTTTAACAGCATGTGGGATAAGGCTTTTTTTCTTCTTCTGGTTGTTATGACATTTATTTAATGTATAATTTTCAGTGGTGAATTTGGAGAAGCACATACATGAAGGTTTCAATGGAGGAAAAACCATTCCCTGCATGGTCCTGGTCCGTTGAACAGTGTTTGAAAGAGTACGGTGTGAAACTGGACAAGGGTCTGAGTACTTATGAGGTTCAGAAGCGGCTCGAAAAGTATGGTTGGAATGAGTTAGCAAAGGAGAAGGGAAAACCCTTGTGGGAACTTGTGTTGGAACAATTTGATGACATGCTGGTGAAGATACTTTTGGCTGCAGCCTTCATATCATTTCTCTTGGCTTACTTTCACGGAAGTGACTCGGAGGAGTCCGGATTCGAGGCATATGTGGAGCCGCTCGTGATAATTTTGATTCTGGTTCTTAATGCAATTGTTGGGGTTTGGCAAGAGAACAATGCAGAGAAGGCCCTTGAAGCTCTCAAAGAGTTGCAATGTGAGTCCGGAAAAGTGTTAAGGGATGGCTATTTTGTGCCTGATTTGCCTGCAAGAGAGCTTGTTCCTGGTGATATCGTGGAGCTGCATGTTGGAGATAAGGCCCCCGCTGACATGAGAGTTGCGGCTTTGAAAACCTCGATATTGAGGGTTGAGCAAAGTTCTTTAACCGGAGAAGCAATGCCGGTTCTCAAGGGAACAAATCCTGTTTTCTTGGATGACTGTGAGTTGCAGGCTAAAGAGAACATGGTGTTTGCAGGCACCACTGTTGTCAATGGGAGTTGTGTTTGCATTGTTATCACCACAGGAATGGACACTGAAATTGGAAAGATACAGAAGCAGATACATGAGGCTTCTCAGGAGGAGAGTGACACCCCTTTGAAGAAGAAGCTGGATGAGTTTGGTAACAGGCTTACCACTGCAATTGGGCTAGTTTGTCTCATTGTTTGGGTTATTAATTACAAGAATTTCATTTCTTGGGATGTTGTGGATGGATGGCCCTCAAACATCAAATTTTCATTCCAAAAGTGTACCTACTATTTCAAAATTGCTGTTGCCCTTGCTGTTGCTGCTATCCCTGAAGGCCTTCCTGCTGTTATCACAACTTGTTTAGCACTCGGTACACGGAAAATGGCTCAAAAGAATGCAATTGTGAGAAAGCTTCCAAGTGTGGAAACTTTGGGATGTACCACTGTGATATGTTCAGACAAAACTGGCACTTTGACAACAAATCAGATGGCTGTGACAGAGTTCTTTACTTTGGGAGGGAAAACCACTGCTTCTAGACTCATTGGTGTTGAAGGCACAACTTATGATCCTAAGGATGGGGGCATTGTTGATTGGGGTTGCTATAACATGGATGTCAATTTGCAAGTCATGGCTGAAATATGTGCTGTTTGTAATGATGCCGGGATTTACTTCGACGGTCGCCTTTTTAGAGCCACAGGTTTGCCTACTGAAGCTGCTCTCAAAGTTTTGGTTGAAAAAATGGGAGTTCCAGATGCAAAGTCAAGGAACAAAATTCGCGATAATACAGAACTTGCTGCAAACAACATGATGAATGGCAACACTGTGGTGAAGTTAGGTTAGCAGATGGACTTGAACTTTATGTCATAAGTGCTATAGTGCTAGGAGTAACAAAGTATTGTTTAAACTTTGCTGTACAGGATGCTGTGAGTGGTGGAATAAAAGATCCAAAAAGGTAGCTACTTTGGAGTTTGATCGAATTCGGAAGTCGATGAGTGTCATTGTTCGTGAACCAAATGGTCAAAATCGGCTTCTTGTCAAGGTGACTTGATCTGATGCTTTATCACCACCATGGCTTTTATCAGAAAAGAAATGATCAACGGTTGTTTGAACTGAAGCGTATTACTATGCACAGAAAGTAGCATACTTAAAATACGTATTTACAATTGGACCTTATATAAAACCATTTATTATCATTTGAAAGAAGAAATGATATTCTGCTACATAGTTAAAAGACATTCCCTAAAGATCTTTCAGGATTTTAGTATGTTTTCTACTTTGCTTTCAGTGAAATTTACTTAAACAAGTAGAAATGACAGGCGAAGTAGAAATGGAAAGGTTAACGTGGTTTGAATATGATTCAAGTTGGGCAGCAAGGGGCCAAAAGGGGTTTGTGATGCTGAGCCAGATTATTGAGTTCTTATGATTCAAATTTTGACAGTGACTATTTTGTCTCGTGTCATAACATTTTTTTTTAATGATTACTACTTTCTTTGCGTGATGTTATTATGTATTATTTTTCGTTTTTTAATTCTTGAACTCACATTTTTCAGTTCTCACTAACATTATGGCCTTTGATTTGTGTCTCATTAATTCTTAACTTGTGGGGTATGTTTCAATAGCTAGAACAAGAAAGATTATCTTTATCTGGCGTTAATAGTAAAATGTCTCCTTGAGTAAAAATTGAGAGTTGTTTTGATATTCCCTATTCACAAACTGGGACTTTTTTCTATGCCTGGTTTCATCTAGTGCTGCTTTTTTTAAGTTCAAAAGTAATTGAATCTCAGGGTGCTGTTGAGAGTTTACTGGAGCGTAGTTCACATGTGCAACTTGCTGATGGATCTGTGGTTCCAATAGATGATCAATGCAGGGAACTACTTCTTCAAAGACTCCAGGAGATGAGTTCAAAGGGATTGCGTTGCTTGGGTTTCGCATATAACGACGACTTAGGAGAATTTTCAGACTATTATGCTGACACTCATCCTGCACACAAGAAATTGCTTGATCCAACACACTACTCATCCATTGAAAGTGATCTAGTTTTTGTTGGCATTATTGGTTTAAGAGTAAGTTTGTGCCATTACTTATGGATCAATGAATCAATCAATGATCACTCTTTTGTGATGCAACTTTTTGAGGACATTCATTTAGTTCATAATAATTGTGTATTTGTCTTGATCAGGACCCTCCTCGTGAGGAAGTTCACAAAGCAATTGAGGATTGTAAGGAAGCTGGCATTAGAGTTATGGTGATAACTGGAGATAATAAGTCAACAGCAGAGGCTATTTGTAGGGAAATCAAATTGTTCTCTAAAGATGAGGATCTCACAGGGCAAAGTTTGACTGGTAAGGAATTCATCTCATTTTCTCCTTCAGAACAAGTTAAAATATTGTTGAGACCTGGAGGCAAGGTTTTCTCTCGAGCTGAGCCTAGACACAAGCAAGAAATTGTTAGACTACTGAAGGAAATGGGAGAGATTGTTGCAATGACTGGAGATGGTGTAAATGATGCACCTGCTCTTAAGCTTGCCGACATAGGGATTGCTATGGGCATCACTGGGACAGAGGTGACATAACTTTTGCTATAGTGGGGTGCAACTAACTTTGTTTTATGTCAATGTCATACTCATATCATGACCCTTCCATTTCTTTCTTCTTTTTTTCTCTTGTGGCATTGTATTTATGTTAGTATTGTCATAATAAGTTGAGATGTATATTTCCATGTACAAATGTTCTTTAGATACTATTGGTGCTGTTTTCCAATCAGAATTGGAGTTTCATCTTAGTAATCAGTTTAACAAAGGTTTGTACTAAATGCCAACATAAATTATCAAGGTGAAATTCCAATTCTGATCGAAAAGCAACACTAAAGAACCTTAAGGAACAGTATCTAAGTTTTTCCTATTTCTTTTCTTCAGAAACATCACCATAAAGTGTGAATTGTATATTGACTAAAAATAAATTGAGACCTGATATGGGTCTACTTGGACTTCTTAGCATTCTGATTGGAAGTTCAATAACCTTGTCTACTAAAACACAACAGGTTGCAAAAGAAGCTTCAGATATGGTGCTTGCAGATGACAATTTTAGTACCATAGTTTCAGCTGTTGCTGAGGGTCGCTCTATTTATAATAACATGAAGTCATTTATCAGGTATGTTATGTCTCTTGGTATTTCATTTTGAATATGATTTATCTACACCAATCCTTCACATTTACTCAATCTTCTTCAGGTACATGATATCATCCAATGTTGGGGAAGTAATATCCATATTCTTGACTGCTGCTCTGGGGATCCCAGAATGCATGATTCCAGTGCAACTTCTGTGGGTGAATTTGGTGACTGATGGTCCACCTGCAACAGCTCTTGGTTTTAACCCTGCTGATATTGATATCATGCAGAAACCACCTCGCAGAAATGATGATCCTCTAATAAGTTCTTGGGTTCTTTTCCGTTATCTGGTACGTTTTGCCCAAGTCTCTTCTCAATTTAATGCACAACTTTGCATGTCTATGCTAAAGCATTCTCATTGTGGACAAAACTTAGATGCAATTCCTTACAATTTTTTCGTGGAATTTGAGTTTCAAATCTGTTCTCCAATTGAAATTCGAGTTTCATTTCTTTAACCTATGTTAACTTTTAATGCAAATTTTTATTACGAGAATTATTGAAGTGAAACTCCAGTTATGATTGAGGAAAAATATGAAAAGTATTTAAGGAATTGCATCTAAGTTTTGTTCATTTATAAATTCTAATCTTCTTTTTTGGTGAAAAAAACAGTTTTTATAAATTCTATACAATATCAGTGTAAAAGTTTTTTTACTGTCAAGTGTCAACTAATAAAAAAATTATGATATGTATGATTTTTAAGGTAATTATTGTCAAAGTCAACAAACTAACCATATATGTTAGTTTGTAATTATTAGGTGAGAGTGTAAAATGTTCAATGTACGTTCATACGCAATTTTTTACTCTTGTATTTATCACATGGTAACGAAACTAATGCTCATGACAGGTAATTGGTTCCTATGTGGGACTAGCCACAGTTGGCATTTTTGTCTTGTGGTACACTCAAGCATCTTTTCTTGGCATCAACCTTGTGAGTGATGGTCACACAATCATAGAATTGTCCCAGCTTCGCAACTGGGGGGAGTGTCCCTCATGGTCTAATTTCACCATTGCTCCATTTGAGGTTGCTGGGGGTAGATTGATCACATTTTCAAATCCATGTGATTATTTCTCAGTTGGCAAAGTAAAGGCCATGACCCTCTCTCTCTCAGTCTTGGTGGCAATTGAGATGTTTAACTCTTTGAATGCCCTCTCAGAAGAGAATAGCTTGAGGAAACTACCACCTTGGAGGAACCCTTGGCTTTTGGTGGCTATGTCAATATCATTAGGACTACATTGCCTCATACTCTACACCCCATTCCTTGCAGAAGTGTTTGGTGTTATTCCACTTAGTTTGAACGAGTGGTTTATGGTACTTTTGATATCAGCACCTGTTATTCTTATTGATGAGATTCTAAAGTTAGTGGTGAGGAGTCATAGAAGGTTGTTGACTAAGGAGAAAGAAGCATGAAGTCTCAGGCACATGGCCACTATAGGAAGCAATAAAAGATGGAGATAGGATGATAAAGTATCAAGCCAAATTCTTTGATATATTCTTTTCTCTAGCCTTTAGGAAAACTACAGCTCATTAATTTATGGCAAGAAATTTGTCACTTTTTATGATTATTACAGTAAGTATATCTTTTATGAACATTTTGTTCAATTGCTCTCTTTTACTTTTTTCCTTTGAGAAAAATCTAAATGTTGAGTCAAAGGAACAAAGAAAGAGGAAGTTCTGTTTATATTTTGGTGTACTAAACTTCAAATATATATATATATATATATATATATATATATATATATATATATATATATATATATATATATATATATATATATATATATATATATATATATATATATATATATATATAAAGTTTTAGGCTTAGCATATTACCTGCAAGTATTGATGAAAATGCATTTTTTTTTGTCGTTAGATAGGGGAATGCAAGTCGAAAAAAAAAGGCTTTCTACAATTTTTTTTTAAAATATTGATGGTGACTTTTCCCAGCCAGAACCCGTCATCGTCACCAACTAAAAAGAAGTGGCATTGGCCATTTGTGAAGTTGATTACAAAGTCTTGATAATAATGATATTGAGCGATTTCATTTTATTCAAAAGATAGTTATCTTGCAGAGAGAGGCAAAGAAATTACGATTGGTTTTTCGAATTATGAATCTTCCTTTAAACTCTTTCATAATATATATTTCATGAAGCTTGATAGGCTGTTAGACTTAGTGTGCAAAAAATGGATATTTTTATTCAGTAGTAATACATTAAATTAATCTCTAAAATTATAAGCACCAGTCCATTTAATTCCTATAATTATGAGAGAAAAAAACCTATGGCTTGTTTGATTCTCTTTTCACCTTTTAGTTTTAAAACTGTTTTCTAAAATTATTTTATGCTATTTACCAGTTAATTTCTCAAAAAAAATATCAAGTTTTGAATTTTTTTTTAAAAAAAGTGTTTTTAAAAAAATGACTGATAGTTGCTAATTTCAATGACTAAATTTTCCTTTTTCGTGATTCTAGGGACTAAAATGACTAGCAAATGTAATTTAAGGATTAATTTGATACTTTATTCTTATTTTATTTTTGACCATTGAATCTGTGATTATTAAAAACTGAGTAAATGCCAACACATTTGCTTGGCCAAAATGGGAATGGAGGAAAATTTCAAGGTTACAAGTTTGGGGTATCCACTATGATTAATCTTAATCCCTATGAATAGTTGCTCAAATCAAGATCCAAATGACATTCAAATGCACTTCTATTAAGCTTTATCATTTCATAAACTCCATCAAGCAAGGCAAAAATTTCGTTGCTTTCAGGATGTGATCTATCTTCCACAATGAACTTATGCAGTTGGCCTCCCTCTTCAATGAAACTATGTCCAGCTGACTTTGTAATTTTGCTTCCCTTCATCACTTTCCTGAGCTTTGCAACTCCATCCCATTGGCCAGCTGATGCATAAATGTTGGAAAGAATGACATAGTTTCCTGGATTCCAAGGCTCAAGTGCAAATAGAGACTCGGCTGCAATCTCAGCCAGCTCAACATTATCATGGAAGCTGCAAGCTCCCAATAGAGCTCCCCATATCACTGAGTCTGGTTTCATGGGCATTCTTTGTATTACCTCATAAGCTTCTCTCAATTGCCCGGCACGGCCTAGGAGATCAACCATGCATCCATAGTGTTCTAGTTTGGGAATAATGTTGAAGGATGTGGTCATTGACTTGAAGATATGCCTGCCTTTTTCAACCATGCCTCCATGAGTACATGCCAAGAGGAGCCCCACAAATGTCACATCATCAGGTGAAGTTCCTTCTCCCTGGCACCATCAGTGCATGCGCACATGGTTAGTATCATTTACAACTTCTCAAGGTTCAAAATCACTGCTTCATGGACCATGGTTTAAAAGGGTCTATTATGAAATCTGTGGAGGAAATGGTTAAACTATTTACTTAGTTCCTATAGTTGTACTCATTTTAAGTTTTATTCCCTTTACAAGAAAATGATAAGTTTTAGTCCCTACACAGTTTTTGTAATGGTTTATCATCGCTAGAAAAATTTTGCAGCGGTCTTATACCAGCAAAATGTTTTCTTTTGTATTATCAATTGGGATCAAAACTCAACTTTTTATGCATGTGTAAGAACTAAAACTTACAGTTTTCTTGTATAGGGGGGACTAAACATAAAATGGAGACAACTAAAAGGACCGGATCAATAATTTAACCAGAGGAAATTAAGAACAAGGCCAACCAAACTGCTTACCAGCATTTGATCATAAAGCTTAAGGGTCTTGCAACATTCTCCATGGACAGCCAAACCCATGATCATTGAATTCCAAGAGCACAAGTTTCTCAAGCTGCCAATCTCATTGAACACCTTCCAAGCAACATCAATCTTACCACATTTTGCATACATCTCCAACACAGCATTGCTCACATATAAATTCTTAAAGAACCCATTCTTCCTTGCGTATGCTTCAACCCTCTGCCCAATCTCCAGTGCTCCAAGATTTGCAAAAGCTGGAAAAATGCTTGCCAAGGTTACTGCATTGGGCATCATCCCTTTCTCCTGCTCCATCCTCAGGAACAACCCCAAAGCCTCCCCGTACTTTTTGCTCCGCGAGTAACCTGATATCATGGTGGTCCATGACACCACATTCCTAGAAGGCATCAATCTAAACAATTCCAAAGCTACATCCATATCACCAAATCTTGCATGCCCAGCCATCATAGCATTCCACGTGGGCACCCCTCTCACAGGCATTTGATCAAACAGTTTGCGTGCCAGCTCCAAAGTACCAACTTTTGTATACATGTCAAGCAAAGCAGTGGCTGCAAAGAGGTCAGGTTCAAAGCCTGATTTGATGAAATGGGTATGGAGCATTTGGCCAAGGGATGGGGAAGAAAGGGAGGTGCATGCAGAGAAGAGAAAGTTGAAAGTGTGTTGGTTTGGTAGGAAGCTATGAAGGAGCATTTGGGAGTAAAGGGAGAAACATTGGTGTTGGTGTTGAGGGTGGGAGGAGTAGGCTTGAATGAGCTTGTTGTAGAGGAAAAGGGTTGGCTTTGGGGAATGGTGCAACACCTTGTGTGCATAGTGAAGGTTTGGGATTTCAAGTAGCTTCTCAATAAGGATTTTGGTCTGGTCTATGCCATTTCTTAGAGTGTAACCATGAATTTGCTTCACTTGCCTCATTACATCACAAATCTTTTTTTGGTTTGAGTTGAGTTCCTCAAATGTTGGAAACTTGGAAGTTGTTTGTTTGCCTCGTATAAATGTCACTTCTAATCTCAGTTTGGTTGGTTTAACTTGTTTAAAAGCCCATAATTTAATTATTGAGTAAATAGTATAATGACAGGTGTAGTATTAATATTATTGTTGCAATGCTACGTTACTTGATCGTATAGGGCAAATTTCAATTTAAGTATTTAACATTAAAAAAATCAGTTATACTCTGATGTAGTCTTTAAATTATTAAAATCAATATTAACAACAATTTTATTCAAATGCTATATTCTTAAATTGAAGTTTACGACTTAAAATAAGACATCATAACGGAATGGTACTATTACAGTATAATATATAGAACTTATAATCATCCGAAGAGTGAAACCACTCATCAACTATGTACAATTTACACCAATCAAATTAAGTTTATTTATTAAACAAGTTGGACTTTTATATTTTTATTATAGAAGTTAACTTCTAGATCATTTAAAAAACTTTAAAAATGTAAGATTGACCTATTTAAATAAAACAAATAACAACAACATGAGAGCCAATAATAATATAAAAACATGTGTGCATCAAAATAACAACTTCGAATTTATGTGTAGTTATACTTCTTGACTCGTGCTATGCTTTTGCTTGCTCCACAATTGCTTTGCTCCTCCAATAGTCTGTTACTGTATGCTTGAAGGGAGTGCTTATTGAAAATCACAAAAAAATGTGAATTTTACTTTTGATTTAATGAACTTCACTCATAATTTTGCAACTTTCAAAAAATTTAATCAATAATAAAGAATATGTTAAAAATAAAGCGTTAGAAGTGTGTTAGTGACACTCTTTAAATGAATATTATGCATATGATTACCAGACTTCACATGCATAATATTATAGTGCAGTTATAGTTAACAACACAACATCATAACAAAGAGATGACTGCCATACTCCTTGTCAAATATCTCTCTACCTTTTCACTGTATAAGAAGAATCACAATGAGTTCGAATAGCAAAGAATACAATTATTAAAGAAAAGGGATTTTTTTATTACTTTTACACCAAGCAGTGACAACAATCAATCTTCAAAGTTACAAGTTATACTATTTGAGACGTTTAATGTAGGCCTCAAATAAATCCCTGCATGTCCAATGGCGCTAATTCCTTGACACATTAACAGCCCCAACAGAACATTGGTCACAACTCACAATGGTTCAAGAGCTAAAGGGACACTTCATGAGAACTAGCCAAGTGCACACTTGCAAAGATTTTTGGTCAAATGGTTACAACAGATTGAGGAACACCATGTGAGGTTCTCCTGGTATGTGAAACAATGTTGTTGCTTTGAGGAAAGCAGTTATCTCTGTTATAAAAGGCTCCATTTCCTGTCCAAGCATGTAGTTGATGTCATGCACAATGCATCAAGAGAAGGTTACTCCACAACATGGTTAGCTACCTAGCTTAGCTCAGTACACAAACTTGAACCAACATTTTTCTTTAGAAATATGAAGATTGATCGTGAAGCACGTTCAAATGTGCCAATATTCTAGCTGACATGGACCTAACACTACCATTACCCCTCTGAGTTAAGTCAACTAGAGGCATTTGAGCTGAGGCTCCATACATCTGTTTGTATTCGACCAGCCGAAAAATCCTTTCCAAAGCATGTAGAGACTTCTCCTGCAAGCCAGGGGAGGTGGAGCCAAGGTATCTTATTATTAGTGGTATGGCATTTGCTTCTGAAAGCACTTTACTACCACTCTGAAGTCTTTCACCTTCAATTAATGTTAATAGAGCGTCCAAAGAAGCCTCACAAACTCCGGGATCAGGTTCCCCAAGAGTCCTTGTGAGTGGTCCAACTGCATTAGCCTCCAAAAGGCAAAATGATGATTTGACTGAGCATATTCCTTCATGAACCATGCAGCCAATGTCAGCAGGAGCTGAGAAACACCACAGTCCTTTGCGCTTTGATATTGGCCGGCTCAGCTTAAATGAGCTTTTAGAAAATTGAGCAAGAGACTGTGCCACGCGTTGCTTTGTCAAGTTTGTTCCATTTTCAAGCAGCTGCACTAAAAGAGTCATGATCCCAGTTTCAGCTGCACTTTTTTGCCATTCCAAGTTTGTTGGAACTGTAAAACGACATAGGGCACCAATGGCATTCTCTACTAAGTTATTCCTTTGATGATCTCTGTTTTCCCCATTTTGGACGTAAGTTTTAATGATTGGCAGTGCACCAGCATCCAAAAGCCATTGAGTTATCTGGTCAACTTCGGGAAGATAGCATATTATTCCCATGGCAGAAAGTATTTCCTCTTCATCAGATGGAGATTTTATGATCTGGAGTAGAGTATTAATGCATTTCTGATTCACATGCTCCTGTATGATGCCTTCGTCACAACTCTCTACCAAGCAAGAAAACAACTTTACAGCACTTGCTCGTAGGTTTAGGTTTTCATTCTCACACAGTTGAACCAATTCTGGAACCGCTGAGCACTGTGCATAAATAAGCAAACTAATTCAATTATGGTATACTTTCATGCAACAAAAACTGGAAAAGTGAAGGAGTCAGAAACACATCAAGTGAACTCAAAGCCAAACACTGGAAATTTTGGTCCTCAATCCGCCAAATATTGGCATAGCCATGACCATAAGGTATATCTATACATGTATGGGTGTATGTATTAACTCTGGCATAAGGTATAACTGTACGCGTTATATTGGCATAGCTTATACTAGAAAATTAGTCCCAACACCTCAACATATCTTCATTAGAAACTACATGAAACCCCAAAAGAACAATGGCATAAGCATGGAAAGAAAAGTGGGATGAAAAACAATTCAGAAGACTAGTAGCAAGTTATGACACGATCATCACCTATCCGATATCAGTCATGACATTAATATTAAAGAATGAAAATCGGGAAATTAAGGAAATATGAGAACAAGTTTGTTTATATCATATCTAAGCCAAATGTAATTAATTACTAAACTTAATTGAGTGCTTACAAGAAAACTCTGAAAGCAATTGCTTCCTGGATGCTTGCTCAATTAAGCATGCAATATTCATAAGGCTATAATCTACCCAGCGTTGTCTTTGCTCTTTAGTTAATAGAAAGTTACACCTAGATGCATGATGTCTTAAGTAATCAGCAATTTCGTGCCTTGAAAATCTTGAACAGGCAGGAGTTTCATTTGACAGAAAGACTCGGTCTATTGATAGCATCAAGTTTTTGTTCTTTTCTAACTGAAAGATATTTGCCAAGTGTCTTAAACATGATTATCAGGATAGACACTTAGACAGTAAGATGGATCTTT
The DNA here is from genome assembly GCF_000004515.6 of Glycine max. Taxonomy (NCBI): domain Eukaryota; kingdom Viridiplantae; phylum Streptophyta; class Magnoliopsida; order Fabales; family Fabaceae; genus Glycine; species Glycine max. The sequence continues at coordinate 2,072,032 of NC_038252.2, read as the reverse complement.
TAGAACTTAAATGTTGATGCCTAGCTCTTTTCTATATGTCTTGGCATTGACAATGTTGAGTGATTTGCCTATTTAGTGCACTAGAGTCATGATTCAACAGAAAAACATTTCTAGCTGTTGTCGGTGCACTTAGTTTCAGTAAGATACATACCTCTATTAGTTTGGTTCTGATAAATGAAGCTGAGGGTGTTTGACACAAGGAATAAAAGGTCTGGATAATGTTTTGTTGCACTTGCACAGCAGACTGTGGGACACTAACTAAATTGAAGAGACGGGAAACATCATCATCAAAATCTAGTAATAAAACAGGTGTTTGGGAATCCTGAGAGATAGTTGATGCAGCAAGTTGCATAATTATGGCTGCTACATCTTCCCACAAACCTGTGGTGTGTAAGCTTTGATTGAAAAGAAGGTTAAGTAGTGGCCGTGCAGCTCCCTGTCTTATCATTTCCTGTCCATTTTTCTTTGAGCTGGATAAATTCTTAAGTGCCTTAATAGCAACAGTTTTCACCTGTAGATCATTATGTAAGAACATGTGAAGAAGAGGAACCAGTACACCACCATCAAATAAGGACTCCCTATTGTGGTCAGTTAACTCCATTTCGGCTAAATTTGTGGCCATAGTCATCTTTACGTCATCTGGTCCTGCATAGAAAGAGGTAGAAACAGCTTATGGTAAAGGCTTGTTCTGACACAATCACCCTTATCTTTTTGTAGCCAACATTCAGATTGATTGAAGTAGTGTTCTTAACTGAAATTTATTCTGTTCTTAGAAACTTAATAACAAAACATAACATACTTCCTTGCACTACTAGTTGCACAAGATAAAAAAATATTTGTGAATCTGATCTTTTATGTTACCTGCGTATCTTTTAAAAGAAAATGAAGAGGGGAAAAAGAATGTGCAATTGAATACTAATACACTGACTCTACTTATGCAGCTTAAAGAATAAACCTGTGGAGAGATGCTGCAATAAATGCTTGAAGTAATTTGTTTTTGCCATCTGTATAACATTCTGAGCGGAGTACGAAAGATTCTCCAATAGCTCTGTTGCATCTCTAGCAGCTTGATTGTCATCTCCACTAGACATGGTCACCAATAGTAGTATGCAACCTTGAACTTTTCCAATGTGTTCTCGTGCCGCATCATATTTGGATAACTCGAGCAGTAACGCCACTGCTAACTTCCTTTCCTCAGGACGACGTCCAAGAGACCGAACAATCGATTCAATTGCATGGTCAGCGGCTGAAATTCTTTTCTGCAGAACAGAAAGTTAAATAGCAACGCTGAATGTCCATTTTGAAATCACATATAGTTCAATACAATCTAAAGTAACATTTAAAAAGGAGATTCAACCATCAATCTTGTAGACAGATAAAAAATAAGTTAAGAAGAAAACAAGGAGGAAAGTTAATTAAAAGAAGAGAAAGGACTAAGGAGTACAAAATGATTAATATTCTAGATAAGTTGATTATCTTTTATTCACAAGCTCATTATTATGGTAGTGTTTTCTAATTTCTGATAGTGGAACTGGATCGATTAGATTCATTAGAAAGGTCCTAACCAATTGGTCCTTGCCTCTAAGATAGTCTGCATCACATATTTACACTAACTTTGAATTTCTTCTCCAGATTCATTTTTCCATGTTTGGTTCCTAGAATCTAGCTTACATGTTATTGAAGCTACAATCACTTTTAACCAAAATGTCTAGAATGCATTTATTTTATCTAAAACTATGGCTGTCATTGATCAATATATCTTTAGAAAGCAAATATTGAATGTAGCAAATTTGCTATGCACCTTGATAAAATATATAAAAGGAGAGTATCAATTTAAGTACCTTAGCGTCTTCATTGTCCTTTGCCAGCATGCCAAGGATGAAAAGAGATAATTTCCTTATATCACGGTTTTTTGACAAAATTTGGATGAGAGTTTGTATGTAATCCTCTAAAATCACCCATTCCCTGTGTTGGTTTTTTTCTTCACACAAAGTCTGAAGAGTTTCCAGATCATGCAGCACTTCTTCATCATTTCCAGATAGGATTTTTTCTTTCAATGTGGCAATTGTAATCATTATATTTCTATCTTTCCACTCTTGTATGGATTGTTTCAACTTTTTGTTAGGTCTCAAAATTGATGTGTCTAAAGGAATCAAGGTCAAGGGGCACAATTTGTTTCCTTCAGCAAACCACTTTTCTATGGCACTTCTCTCAAATGTCTGCCCTGATGAAATTTCTACAGGATCCACCATAACATCCTGGGTGATGGGGCAATAAAATGACTGCAAAGGCTCCATGATTTGAGTACCCAAAGATTGGCGTTTCGCAAAGTATTTGAGTTCCTTGTCCTTAGTTGATGAAGCTGCATCAGCCCTTTCCAACAAAGCAATGATTTGATCCATTTGCATAGCCTCGGCCAAGTCCTTCCTAACACGCGCATTTTCAATCTCACTCTTAAACTCTTCAAGTTCTATCTTTATTGTTGACCTCTCATTCCCAATCCCAACAGCATCAGTAATGTCAAGTAGCAACTTATTGGCGTAGGAACGGTCAACATTGTTTTCCCTTATCCCTGACTCGATTTTCTCTAAAATCTCTTCTTCAGCTAGAGCTGCCTTAAATCCAGCTGTCTTCATATCTTCGCATAGCTTTTCAATTTCTTCACCTATTCCTGAAGAAAGTCCTGTTGTGGCTAAAGGAAGAAGACCAAGTGCCCTACTCAGCTGTTTTGTGTGGTTTTCTAAGCTCTTAGCTATGGACCTGCAGTTCATTAGTAGATAAAACTTACTCTTCTTGCTGCAATCTAGACATAGTTGGTTTGCATCTTTAATTTCTTTATTCATGATCTCAATGGTGCGGTTGAACCTCTCAGAATCACTGACTTTTCCTTTCCTCAATTCTTCTAAGACTGGCTTAATTCTTTCCATGTAAGCAGCAAGTTCCTTAAAACTATCCTTTTGCACAAGGACATCATTGGCAGTAACTAGGAAGTCAGCAATGGTATCTACAGTTTGAGAAATGGCCGTTCCGGTAGGACCAGATAACACATCTAGAACCATCATTTTGTAACACAACTTAGGCAAGGAAATAAGGCCCTTTTCCTTCCCATGAAATAAGAATACTGTTACTAATATTGGCAGAAGGGAGGCAGAAATTTCCCAAAAACTCTGATGGATACGCTCCCATACTCAGTCTAATTCAATTCCAAATGCCTAAATCTGGTACCAATATATTAAAAAAAAAGAGCTAATCAGATTCATTTTCTACATTGAACTAATGATAAATTATGAGTAAACAGTCAAATTAGTCCCAAAAAGTTATTTGACTGTCAAATTAGTTCTTGAATGAGCGAAATTATGTTTAAGGTTCTTGAATGTGCATTTTCAGTTATATAATTCCCTACAACAAGAATCCTATAAACTAACTTGACTAAAGGAATACACATTAATTAAACAATTAAAAGCACATTCAGAGATACCACGAATTTAAGTTTCATAATCCAGAGAGAAACATGACCGATGGTATATCTTTCAGAGACTAATTAAACTGTTTACTCAATAAATTATTATCATAAACTAGTATACATTTAATGTCTCAGTTAGTTTGGGACGATATTATGAATAAAGAAATCACACTAAACTTCGAACAAATATTGACAATCTCTTGAGCTGATAAAAAAATAAGTCACATTTCTCATTTTACTGTTTTTCAGCACAAGCAACAGATTCTGGACTTGACATCATGTCCAGCTCATTGCTGTAAGGAAGGAAGAAGAGCAAATTGAGATGAATCAAGAACCTAAAATTGCTTTGACTACATTCATACATACAAGTTGATCTTCTCCAATCTACAATGTTCTGTGGCAAAGAAAAATGGTCATGCCATTATGAATTTTGAAGAACTGAGTCCAAGGAGGATAAAGTTGACTTGACTAGTTGACAACCCTTTCTTTTCCATGTAATTCTGGGATGCCGAATATAATGCCACTCTTAAGTTATCTTTCTCCAATCTCCATTAACATTTTCTCAGTTCCCAAACAAAAAAAGACAAATTCATCTCCCAAAAAAGCTAGTTCCTCCACCCCAAACTACAGAATTGCATCCCCTTCCTACATACCTACTCTTTTTGGTTAGGCAACAACATCAATCACAAAAAAAAAAAAACATGGATTTGGTTACTACCATCTGCAGGTGAACCAAGTATCTTATATTATACCAAAAACATACAGTAAACGAGATGTCAAGAAAGCTAAAAAAAGGTGGGGTGACCCCATTGACATGTATGTTCTGATTTCTTGAACAAGCAACAAAGGGAAGAGTCAAAGTCAACACATACCTGAGGGAGCCATGAGGATTGAGAAACCCCGTTTCAGCAAAGACAACTACAACATAACTTTCCCTGAGAAACTAGATCCTATATCACAGAGGCTGAGATTACAATATTTGAAAGAGCTTAAAAATTGAAAGAGGTTGAATTGTGTTGTGTTGTATTGTATGGTGTTCATCCAATGTTTTTTTTTTTTCTCTACTATCCCAACAAGAGGTCTCCCTTGTCTAAGTCTAGAGGACTTTTCCATCTCATTTCCAAGCTTGCCCTGGCTTCGTTTGACCAGCCACATAGTAAAGTTTCTCAGCTGCATAAGGTTTACCATTATTATTATTACTTTTTTAATCCTTACAAAGTTTAGGCGACTTCAAATTTTTGTATCTAATCAGATCACGACAAATTCATGACTTATTGAACTATCTATAGATTGATTATTTATGAACAAAATGTTTGTATTGACAGTGATAATCGAACTTTTGTTGATCCATCATCATTATTTATTATTATTATTTCATTGTGTCATGTATGCATAAATATAAATACAAATATAATAATTACCGGCCCCGTGCAACATGGTTCTCGAAAAATATTGACCATGTTGGATGAATGAGCCTTTGAAACAATATCCGTGGAATATAATAATATAAAAGTCACTGCTGAATAGAAAATTCTGAGATGTAACTGTTTTAATTTTTAAATATGAAGAAGAGTTTTGTATAACATCTCATTTTTTAAATAAATTAATATATATATATATATATATATATATTTAAAAATAAATAGAGTTTTAGAAAAATAATGAGTTTTTTTAATCAAATAAATAAAAAGAAATAACTTTATTAATTAAAATAATGATTTTAAGATAAATAAAATAAACATGTTCTTAGAAAATAAAAAGAATATTTTATTTACTCATTTGATAGACAATAAAATATAGCTTTTTTTATAAAATAATAAAATAAATAAAAATAGAGTAAATAATAGATTGAAAGTACCCTAGTTATAAATAGAGTCGTATTAGGTCAATTTTTACATTTACGATACTTCACGATATGTCTCTATGCTCTCTCTCCTCCTCTCAAATTCGTTTTCTCTTCCCCTTCTGCCAAAACCCTTTCTTTTGAAGTTTGAACACCGGATTCGGAACTTATTTTCGCACATCCCCATAGATGGGATTTGCGAGATTATGTTTGTGGTGAGAGAAATGTCTCTTACACATAGTTCTTTTTTTCTCGCATACATTCAAATCTGTCTTAGTAAAACTAAGATCCCAAACTCGTTAACCATTGGATCGTGAAATAATGACTGCGGTTAGAGAAATGTTCCTCACATAGAGGAAATGGAAACTCAAATCCCTTATCCTTCACTCTAACACTTGGAAACCCTAACAGAACAACCAGAGGAAAAACTTGAGGAATCTTAGGGAACCGCTAGAGATGTCGCTATCGCTGTCGAACTACACACGTGAGTCGACTTAGAGGTAAGAAATGAATTTATCGCAATTGGGGTTAGAATAAACATTTGTAGGGATCCTTAGAGGATCAAATTGGAATTTGTTTTGGGATGTTTACTGTATTGTAATTCTTCCTTTATGTTTACAGTTACGAGATTTGTGATACCCTCTACCCCGACATATATATAAATAAATAAAATATATAAAAAATTGGTAAACAAATTCACGTGAGTAAAAGGTTCACATTCGCTTCACTATTTTCAATTAAAACTTATTAAAAATATATTCGACTCGAAACAAGGCCGTCAAAATTTACAAAATGTTATGCTAAATCAGTGAGGTAAAATAAAATAGACTAACATCATGCAATTAATATAAACTTACGCCTCAATGTCACATCCTATCAGAGCATTGTGTCCCGACGTCCTTCAGCACAAGGTTCCTTAAAGCGATTCACCTAGTCATATGCTCCCTTGAACACAAAGTTCAAGATCATTACAGGATCCAAACACAAATAACACACAGGGAGTGAGTTATCACATTCCTAACTAATGAAGAGTAATGATACAACATGTAGGTATAAATATCATAAAAATAAAATAAAACTTACTTAAACATAGCTCACATCATTTCACCACTTTGTCATCCAACATCACATCATCACATCATCACACAACACATTTCATATTCGTTTTTACAACATTCACGTACTCAAGGATCAAAACACAATGTCATCAAGTCAATCAATATCGATCAATACACAAATGTTATGCAACATATACACTAAAACTCAATCTTATATGCAATGTGGTACCATGTCGGTGAAAAACCCTGTCGGGCGCCTAGGAGTACATGACAAGACAAACCACACACTAGCAAGTTAGGTCACTCTCACTAGGTAAAATCATAGGAAGACCAGTAAGGGACACAGTGTTTTGCGAAAATACTCCAACCATATGGGATCAATATAGGCTTAAAGGAGCACTCAAACTAGGTGACCCCTAAGGCCTACACTCCGAAGAGTCGGTTAGGGCCTCTTCCTCCTGATTCAGGTCCAACCTAGAAAACATTTTAGCACACAAACTCTATCTATGAATTGTACAAAACACACGACTCCTCAATTGTTCTCAAATAGTTTATCTCGTCGCCCTTAAAGAGTCTTAGCATTAACTCATCACCCTTAAAGGGTCTTAGCATTAACTCATCGCTCTTAAAGGGATTTAGCATTAACTCGTTGCCCTTAAAGGGTCTTATAGTCGTGCGATTGTACAATTCATAGTTCACAACTCAATGCACACAACATCTCAATCACATACATACACAATTTATCACATACATTCGATCTCAATTACAATGGTATAATCTCAATTAACACGTTATCACACCTCATGAATTATATACACTTTACCTATGAACTATGCAATACACACAATTACTTAATTATTTTTAAAATTATTTTAACTCGTCGGGCTCCCACAGTAGATCTCATCACAATAATCGTTGTCCTTAAAGGGTCTTACAATTGTGTGATTGCATAGTTCATAACTTACAACTCAATACACACATCTCAATACACATTTATTTCACCATTAATCACAAGTTCAAATTATCACATACTCACAATTTGAATCACCATTTCATAATCTCAATATAACAATTAATACAAAAAGTTTATCACTACATGGGGAATAAAATCCCTCAAATAATTTCACACAATTATACCAAAATCAATTAATCAAAATCATAGATATAAAAAAAATAAAAACACCAAGATCACTTTATTTTATCAACCAATTTGCATCAGGACATCAATATTGTATTTATAATAGTAAAGGAAAAATTATAATTTAATAAACATTCCAAAATAAACCCAATTTAATTTTCTAAGGATCCATACACATGTTCATTCTAACCCCAATTGCGATAAACGCATCCCTTACCTCTAAGCGGGCTCACGTATGTTCCGGCAGCGATAACGGCATCTCTAGCAATTTCTTGAGATTCCTCAAGTTTCTCCTCTGATTGCTTTGATAGGGTTCCTAAACATTAGAGAGAACGAGAAGGGATTGAAGCCTCCAATTGTACTGTCTTCGTGCGATTCCATTATCTCCCTCCAGGAAAATTATCACGCAAATCCCAACGGTTAATGGGTGCGTAACTGAATCTTAAACAACATATAAAAATTTCACGACAATCCAACGGTTAACGAGTCCAGGATCATAGTTTTACCGAGACAGTTTTGGATTTCTGCGAGAAAAGAAAAGTCTACAGTGCGAAGTGTATTTCTCTCAGCTCAAGCACTATTTTTAAATTAACAACGGTGAAAATGCTAGGAATTGAGTTGAAAATGTGGTGCTAAAATTTCATGACGATCCAACGATGAATGAGTCCAAGATCGTTATTTTTCTGAGACAAGTTTAGTGGTCTGCGAGAAAATGAAATAGTTTTGGAAGGAGAAAGAAAGAAAAACAAGAGGAGACTTCGTTTGAAAACTGACCTAACATCACTATTTATACCTAGGATACTCATAACTTATTATTTATTTTATTTATTTATTTTTATTATTTTATAAAAAAGAACTCTATTTTATTATCTATCAAATGAATAAATTAAATATTTTTATTTTATCTTCTCTCAAATCATTATTTTATTATAAATATTTTTATTTATTTATTTAATTATAATAACCTCTTCATTCTCTAAAATTTTATTTACGAAAAATGAGATGTTACAAGATTGTTGTGTTTGACGGGCCAATTGATGCCCTGATGTGAATTGGTTGATAAAATTAAGTGATCTTGATATTTTCATGTTTTTTACCTATGATTTTAATTTCTTTGATTTTGATATGATTATGTAAAATTGTTTGATGAGTTCAATCATATGAAAATAACATATTAATATTATTATTGTGTGACATGTATATAATGTATGAGACATGATAACGTGTTATCTTGTGATTATGGAAGTATGATGAACTATGTGTAAGTAACAAGTTAAGTATATGTTAAATTGTAAGATCACACATGTGTATTGAGATGTTATGTGTATTGAGTTGTGAGCTATGAACTATACAATCACACAACGGTAAGATCCTTCAAGGGAGATGAGTTAATTTGCGACGAGTATTGTGATGGGATCCACTATAGGAACCCAACGAGTTTAATCACTTTGAGGCGCGATGAGTTAAAATTATTTTGAGAATAATTGAGGAGTTGTGTGTTTTGTAAAGTTCATAGATAAAGTCTGTCTGCTAAAATGTTTTCTGGGTTGGACCTGAATCAAGGGGGAAAAGCTCTGAATGACTCTTAGAAATGTAGGCCTTGAGGGTAAATACACTCGGTTTGAATGTTCCTTGAAGCTTATGTTGATCTCATGTGGTTGAAGCATCCTCACAAAATAGAGTGACTCTGATTGGTCTCCCTATGATTTTACCTAGTGAGAGTGACTTGACTTACCAGTGTGTGGTTTGTCTTGTCATGTACTCCTAGGCACCCGGCGAGGTTTTTCACTGACATGGTATCATATTGTATATATGATTGAGTCTTAGTATATTTGTTACATAACATTTATGTATTGATCGATATTAATTGGTCGAATAATATTATGTTTTGATCCTTGAGTACGTAAATGATGTGAAAATGTGTAAGACGTATAGTGTTGAGATGTGATGTTACACGATAAGTGGTGGAATGACATGAGTTATGTTAAAGTAAAATATATTTTATTTATATAATATGTATAGCTATGTTGTCTCATTTCTCTCTATTAGTTAGGAATGTGATAACTCACTCCCTATGTGTTGTTTGTGTTTGGATCATGTGATGATCTCGAACTTTGTATTCGTAGGAGCAGATGATTAGATGGATGGCTATGGAGAACCTTATGTTAGAAAATACTAAAACACAATATTTTGATAGAATATGACATTGAGACATGAGATTTTGTATTAATTGCAAGAAGTTTTGGACATGTAGTTTTTTTCATTTTGTTTCACATGTTGAATCTTTAGTTCATTTTTTGGAGTTTTAGACGGTCTTGTTTTGAACTGGAGATGTTTTTAATAAGTTTTATTTGGTAATAATAAAGTTAATGTGACTATTTTACCCACTTGAATTTATTTAAGTGATTTGAATAAAATTGATTTAGTTACATTTCAAATTTTTATATGTTTTTCTTAAATATTTGTATATCGGAATAAAAGGTATTGATTTCATCTGACCGATAAATAAGTATTTATAGTAAAATCGTGAAAAAAAAAATCATAGGCCAAAATCTTCACCATTGCTGTAATATTCCAGGTCCATAATATGAATAATGACTTTTTATTAGTTTTAATAGTTTATACCCCTTTTTCCTGAATTCTGTGATGGTGAGGTACGTTATATTATAGGGATCAACATTTTCATAATCACATGTCAAAACTCCTAGTCAAAAGCTTTCTTTGTGTGTGCGTGTGTATGGCAACACTACCAATCAAAATTAACAACCGGACCACATAAGGAATAAAGCAATCAACAATGTACTGCCCCAGAGAGGTTTGTGTGACTTTGTCTTAGCAGAGGCGTTTGTAACTTGTAATCACATATAGGGATTCGTCTCCTAAAAGGCTAAAACTAGTATTTCATCTAACTTATTATAGTTTCTTCTTCATTTTAAACTGAGAATTTGACTCAAATAGGATTCTTAAAAAATTAAAAATGTTATAAATAGAATCTTAAAAAATGTTTTTCAATAAATAAAATTTTAATGAGGCTATTTTTTTACTTTTAGTTTAGTTTTTTATTTTAAATCTCAATATTCAAAAATAAATTATTTAAAACTAATTAAAAAAGTATTTGTGGTAAAAAAATATATTTATTGAATTGTTTTAATTTTAAATTTAAAATAATTATTAAGTTCTAAAGAATTCAAACAAATGCTACTTGTGTGATTGTGTAAGAAGTTGGTTTAATTCTAAGATGGCAAACTAGGGGGAAACAGCTATTATACTATTTTTCCTTTTGCTAAAAAAGAGAAGAAAAAATAGTCCACATCCAAGAACATACATAAAATAGACGTATACTAGTTCCTAAATGTCATTTTATACAATACAATACAATTGCGTGGAAAATTAGCCCTATTTTGCTCTTTGCTTTTACCAGTTCTACGAACAAATCGAAATGCAACAACGCATTTGTTATTTGCACGGTGAGAAAGCATAATATAAGTAGTGATAGAGAGACGTGTGTTATGATATTACGTAGCTACTCAATAGGCGTCGCTCTCTTGATAATATATGTCAAGTATGTGAGAATGAGTTTGGTTTTCACATAATATCAGAAGGTAAGGTACCAGTGGAGTTTTGAAAACTATAATCTACTTACAATTGGAGATACACAATTGTAGGAAGACCACTAGACACGAAATGGAGCGGGCGAGAAACAGGGTGTGTTTCCCATATTCGGGAGAGGAGTGTGCATGAGTGATTCAGCTTAATTTTGATCAAATTTAGAGTCCAATCTAATTAAATTTGATCGGTTTAATTTGATTTGGTTTTTATAAAAAAAAAAATTGAAACCCAACCTAACTCATTTTATTCATGAACGGTTTGGTTTGATTCGAAACAACGGGTTATTTATTTAAATCTGATCTTTTTTTCTTAGAATTATTATTTTATATCATGATTCATTCAAATATACAATATAATTAACACAATATTATCAAATGTATGAAAGAAGTAAAATTGATTCATTTAATATCATCAATATAATATTCTACGATAGACTAATACAAATTAAAACAAAATATTTTTTAACGAAAATTACTATAATAATATGAATCATAATTATTTCCTACAAACTAATTTTTAGCAATAAGCTTTGATACTATCATATTTATTGCAACCATATTTGCTAAAACAAATAAACAAAATATGATCCATGACCATTAAATTTTAAACATTGACTATATCAGAAATACACTATTTTACCACTATACCCAAGTTCTCATTTGGATATTTGATGTAAATATAATATTAATGTAAGTTTTATGCAAAAATATTTCAAAATTCAAATTTTATTCTTTTTAATTTATTATATTTTTATAATCTTATATATTATCTTTTAAAATATAATACATAAGATTAAATTCTATTTTCACATAAATTAGAATATGTATACTTATATAAGCTTTATTTTTATTTTATATATTATATTTTTATAATTGATAACTGTTATGTATAAGTATATTTTGGGATTAAATTATGTAAAAATTGTTAATTTTTTTCTCTTAATTCTTCCTTTTTATGTGAATAATTGGATTTTTAACATCATTTAAATTTTTGTGCAAAAAGGGTTAAAACCTTGTGAATTTATAGTGCTTGGTGACTAAGTGGTACAGAAAAACAAAGTAAATCTCAAAGAAGTAAAATTGAAGATATGAAGCTGCGTCTTAGCACGTCTCAAACACTCATCGATGTAGTTGCGTAGTGGGCACCGCAGGCTTAGCGTCATGAAGTATGAAGAAGTTTGAATCATGGAGGCGTGCTTAGCACGAGATTACCCCACGGCAAATCATGCTTAACTGAAGGTTGCGTGAAGACCAAACTAATTTACGCCTATGAAAGAATGAGAGAGAATAAAGAAAAAACACACAAAAAACTCAAGAGAATCTTTGATATTTATTTATAAATTAAATTTTAATGATTTTTTTTTTTAAAAAAATTGTCAATAATTAAAAGAAATACGATATCACAAAAGTGTTATTATAAATTAAAAATATAATTTATACAAAGATATTTTATTTATACAATTTTTTATTATAATATAATTTATACATTTGATATATATATATATATATATATATATTGTAAATTTGAATTATTTAAAAATAATCATTTATCTTTTATTTTTTTTAATATTTTCAAAATCAAATTAAATTAAATCTATTAGTTTGAAAAAAAAAAATCCTCTGAACTCAAACTGAAATTATCCATGTAGTGGTCTTTTTTCATGTTCCAAGAAGAGTTTATTAGTCTTATATTACTAAAATTATGAGTGAATTTAATCTTTAATTCAATAAATTAAATTAAAAGATAATCATGGTCATAAAAAAAGTAGTGTATTAAATTCAAAACTTTAGGTATAAAAACTTTTGCTCTAATATGCACAAGTACACAACGAGGACATAAACTTCACAAACATCAAGAAAAAAAATGAATACATGAACACTTTAAAGTCGTTGATGGTGATGCATATGTTGCATCGCTATCTTTGACAGCACATCCAACGCTGTATTGGCTTCTCTGAAGTCATTGATGACTATAGTTCTGACCAAAAGATCAATGAGTGTACACTGCTCGTGTCGGTGTTTGTTGTAAGAAATAAATTGCATAAATCTGGTTTAGCTTATAGGAGGATTATTCTCAGGGTATGAGGCATCTTCAGACCTTCCAAAACAACAATCAATTTACCCTGAAAGAGAAAAGGACATAAAAAGAGATATGTAATGTAATGTAATATAATAAAAAAATGAAATATATTCATATATCATTTACTTATCAAACACAATGTTGGAGCACTCCTTATTTTGATTTTTTTTTTTGGTAAAAGTAGACTTGCTCCTTTTATTTTACTAAAAGATTGTATTTCTAATTCACAGAATTGATTTTAAAACAGCTAAAGCTAAAATAATTAATTTTAAAAGAATTGCAAAAATTGATTTGTTATTAAAAATGATATTTTAAAATTGAGTTAAGAATATTTAATTATGTTTAAATGATATAAAGTTGTAAACAAAATGCTATTCTTGGGTCTTAAGCCCTAATCCTGTTAACAAAAAACAGAAAACAACAAAAAATTATTACCTCTAGTCCTATAACTTATTTCTTATATATTATATCAGAGATAGTATTGTCATGTGTAATATAGTATCTATTGAGTTTCCTAATGTGACCTTAGTCTCTCTTCGTAAAGAAGATAACGAATTGTAAAATATATATATTGAGAATCATAACATACTTATAATATGCTATATGCTAACCTAATAGAGTATCTACTATTTTCTAATGTCTCAACAACACCTATATCCACTCTTATAAAGGCTCATATTAATTAAATTAAGAGTCTGATGTGCTTAATTAACATCAATTTAATTTGATCACATAAATGGACTCTTTTATAATAAATAGCTAACAAGTAATTAAATAATATTAGCAGATATTTTATCAGTGGAACTTAACACTCCAACAACAGTGTTGTTGTCTTGCTAGCAGGAACGAACGGATCTACGTAGAGAAGAGAAAAGGGGCAATTCCCTTCATTAAATTTTTATTTTTTTTCTTAATATAACATGTGTAGTTATAATTTATCTCTATAATTTAAATATTAGTTAAAAAACAAATTATAATGAGTTTTGTTTTTACTAATTTATATATGTCAATATTATTCCAACAACTAATAAAATTTTGTGAATTGCTCGCTTGCCGGCACTTCTTCCAACGTTGGCTCTGAAACATCACCCCAGAATTAGGTAGGTTGAATTGAAAATATGAGATTGTGAGTATATTTTCACTCTGCTAATGTAAACACATTGAACAAGGTACGTACACGGGCTGAAATATCAAGCATTAGACTTGATAAACCTTCAAATCCAATTAGAGTCGTTGCATGTCGCGTACACAGACAGAGTGATCATGATTCATGACTTTTGCATCAAATCAAGATACTATATCATTAACAAAGAAAAGAAACTGATTCGAGTATTTCACAACTACTTGAGTTATTGCTTAACATGCAAAATTGTGTTCAAACACAGCCCGGTTATAGTTTTGCCAAACATATTAAATTAATTAGTTTGCACACTCCAGAATTTGATGTTAGCAAACTATTCCAAACATATTATAACTCAAACAAAAATTACAAGTTCCATTAGTTATAGGATGCATGCAAGTAGCAAACCCAACATCATCATAACAAGAAACAAGGGTAATAACAAATAGGTAGAGATGTTACCATCCATATGTCAATACTGATGGTTGAAGAAGTTAATTGGAAGCATGAAGATAGAAAGCAATCTCTATAGTGCCAGAACCTTAGTGGGATTTCATAGTTATTTATTTATGATAATATGGTTGTGGAAGTCCTCATTTTGGAATGGCTCTCCTGGTCTTTGTGGGCCAATCTTGTATAAGATTTGTGAGTTTTTTATATTTTTTTTTTATTAAAAATAAGTAGTAGAACAAAGAGACACTGACACTATGGTGTAGGACACCAATGACATGTTGAGACTTTCAGTAAATAACTACCTAAAACAAGCTTATTGTATTAACAGTGGCGGATCTTGCTAGAATTTTTTGAGGGGATCAAGTAATTTAAATACATATAATTGCAATTATTTATAGTATCATATATATTGTTAAAGGAAGAAAAAAAAAATTGGGGGAGCATGACTACCCCGCTCCAACCAAAATTCTGCCACTGATCACTTCATAAGCCTAAATTGAAGGCAGTTTCCTTTAGTTGCCACTACTCAATTAGCCCTTAGACCCTAGTGAATTTGCTTGAGAAGGATTGTCCACCAAAAGAGGAAAGGTTGCATGAACAGGATTGTAGTTGTAAAACATATTTATCATCATAAATATCAAACCATTGTAATCTAGATGGTTAAAATACTTACTTGAATCTCCCAGGAATATAATTTGTTAAAGTAAGTACATTCTATCTAATAATAATATGAAAAAAAAGGCTTGATTGGGGATTATATTGACTATTGAAATGCAATTTGAATGTTGGAAACAGAACTTGGCAAAGTATCAATGAGAAGAGAGAAGAGGGAGAGTGGGGTAGAAGAGATTTTAAAGGCTATATGGGAGGATAAGTTTGGGTCCTCTAAAGTCTGTTTGTCACGGTTGGTAAAACCTGAGAACCCAAGTGACTTCTGACTACTTCAAATGGAAGTTAATAAACGAGGTCCCTTTCATCAGATTCAGATGAAACTCATGAAAGAATGCAACAGCTGTTATAGCGCAGTTGAATTTTCTTTTTCTTCTCTTTCAAAATTGGACTCTATCGTACTATGATCGTTACTTTACAGCATCAATTCACAAACATTGAATAGATCGATATTTAGCAACTACCATACAATTTGGAAAAGAAAAACTTTAGTCTTGTGTAATATATAACTCAGAATTTAGCATCATTGATGATTATGAGATTGTAAATTATGTGGAAAAAATTGTGAGTAGTACCATTGTAAAAATTTAATTAAATCCCACTTGAATTTCAGGAAATTAATTAAAATTGTGATTGACAAAGAATTACAGCTTGTAATGCAAAAGAGTAGAACAAAATGGCAAAAGAGCGATTACTTTGTAAAGGAAAGCACTAAATAAAGGTCCATCATATATACTTTGGGTTCCTTCGGAGAAAGTATATCATATTGCCTCACAGTCACTTTCATAGCAATCTCATTTTTACTATCAAATGCATAAACTGTCTTGACTACTGCGAGAACAAATTACTATACGGTACATATTGTTATGGTTCTAGTGAATCTTTACCTCATATATAATCAAATTTTATTAAAAAAAATGATAAACTGAAAAACTCTACTGCATAGATTAATTAGGATCAATGACCACATATAGTGATCTTCAATCATATAAAAGAATTTCCTTGACAATAAGGGCTGCACTAGTCAAGATTTTAAAGATACAATATAAAAACTACATGTTTGATTGCTTATTTGTTTCCTGTAGTTATTTGGACTTTAGCCCCTAAAGTTGTTTGTATTTTGTGTTTTAGTCCTTATACTTAAAAAATTTACATTTTAATCTCTGAACAATTATTTATATGTTTTAGTCCTTGTTATTGGTCACTAAGTAACTTTGTTAATTTTAAATTTTCTAAAACCGTCCCAAAATTGAGACTGATAGTGCAAAACTGCCAAAATTTTTAAAAAAGCACATTGTTTTTGTGCTAAGTTTATACAATTTTGTGCTGATTTCAATTTTGCAGCGACTTTAGCTAGAGAACTTATAACTGATAAAGTTACTAACTAACAACAGGTTGTATTCGAACTAAAATGTAGAGATTCTAAATATAAGAATTAAAACGTAAAATGTAAAGTGTGGACAAGCACATCTACCAGAGCAACTATTAAACCAAAACTATATATATATATATATATATATATATATATATATATATATATATATATATGCAACATATCCTCTAACCAACCACTACATCCATACCTACCACTCACAACAAAATGGTACGTATAGCCGTACATAAACTCAATGACTCTTTAATTTCCGGGGTCCAATCAAACGAGTTAAATGTTTCCAGGACTTAATTATTATGCTAACATAACATCCCTTCTTTGCTTTCGTTCTTTCTCTTATTCTTAAATATTGTTTCTGTTCAATGCACATGTACAATAATTTATTGTCATAATAATGCATTCATTGTCATTAATGCGATTAAAGCCGTATTATGATTTAACACTAAGAACTCATCTTGCACAATGATGTTATTATTAGTGTTACATAATCTCTGTGGGTGGAACAAAGGATAAGTTAAGCTATGCTACTAATTGCTACGTACGTCATCGCAATGGATGTTGTTCATAGACCATGACCACTGCCAGAAGCCAAAGGAAAAAAGGGAGACAAAAATAATTCAGAATCTTTCATGTGTGGCTGGAACAAAACAAAGGTAGTAGGCCATGCTCCTGCTACTGTATGTACAAACTACACAAATTTCTTTTCACTCATAATAATAATACCATTGAACAGAATAAGATCCCCTGCAGTATCAAAATAAACTAACAGGATGTGTAGTTCTAAATTTCACTCTTAAAATTTAATGAATTCAATTTCACAAGATAAATTTATTTTTTAATAAATTAAATCAAACGACCATGTTAATGCAGTTCTCTTTTAACAAATGCAGAGGATCTTGATCTTCATGGAACAAATAAAGCAAGAGTCATTGTCAGAGCCTTCCTTACGGTTTTCTTTTTCTACTTGCTTTTTGTTTGTAGTTTTCGTATTATATTTTGTTCACCACTATTTCATTTGCACCGATCAGTAAGTGAAGCATATAATGCAAAAGTTCAGATATTATAGATTTTAGATAACAAGTCTGATTAATTTAAAAGCAGCCAATGGATGTTAAAAAATTGACAATACTATGTATACATATATAGTATGTATTATTAAACAGTAACATTACTACTACTATCAACTAAGTGCCTAAATCAACTAACGTTGCATTATTCAAACTTAATCAGTTGTTCAAATTTTGAGTTTGTAGCTTTATTGTTCATAATAATTTTATCTAACTCGAATATGATTGTATTCCATGAAGGATATTTGTAATCTAGACAAAAAAAGTGTCATTACTCTGAACTAATCCAAGAAATTTGTCCAACTCAGTGGTTATCAAGGAGGAACATTCTTATTGTATCTTACTTGTTCTTCATTTTCGCATCATCAACTATATTGGTAATGGTAGTACTCAATTTGTTTCTATGATTTAATCTAATTATATCAATTTGCGAGACACAAATCAATTATATTAATTTGATTAAAAAAAATCAATTATATTATGATAAAGAAAAAGATCAAACGGAAAAAATGTAAAGAATCGTGAAAAGAAAAGTCATGTGTCCTTGGATTGCGCCTTAAATTAAGACCAAAGTGATCCGAAATTGTAAACACTTAAACCATTAAAAACAAAAACCATGATTCCAGGTTTCCTTAACCTGAGGCAAACCACCATAGCTTTTTAGTTTATTTGTTGATTAATTTACATTTATGTTTTCCTTTTCGACTAAAACAATTGCTAAATTACATCCCATGATGTATTATTAGCAGCAGAAGGCATCACGGCAATATAATAGTGCCACATAATAATATTAAAAGGGAGACACAGAACTGGACCCCATTTTTTCTTCCTACACTTTTGCCAGTGATTCAACATTGATTTTGTCCGGTTCATAATTTTTCAACCAGTTTCCTGTTCCTTTTCTTGCTTCTACTCACCCCCATGACCATTAGTTTATACTTAGTCCAAGTTGTACTTTATTTTGCTGTGGAAGAAGAATAAGACCAAGGTTTTAATTAGAGCCTCGTTTGTGCAAGTGAAAAATAGGATCACATTGACCTATTCTTTTTTCAAGCTCTTTTAATTGTCTTGGGAAGAAAATGAACCCAGAAATGAATGGGGTTGAGGCTGAGAAGAGGCAAGAGAATGGACATGAGAAAGTGGATTATGATGTGCAAGAGAAAATAGACTATGTTTTTAAGGTGGTGGTGATAGGGGACTCAGCAGTTGGAAAGACTCAAATACTCTCAAGGTTTGCAAAGAATGAGTTCTGCTTTGACTCAAAGTCCACCATTGGGGTTGAATTCCAGACTAGGACTGTCACTATTAATGCCAAAGTCATCAAAGCTCAGATCTGGGACACTGCTGGCCAGGAAAGGTTCATTGCATTCTTTCTCTCTCTTTCTATCTCTAATTCATGCTTGTGTTTTGATTCTTTGTCTATAATTTTCTTGCCATTCCTTTGAACTCAAGGGTGGACAGACATTGAGTTTCAATGATGGTATGGTACGGATTCAAAGGTTATTATATTATTGTTTGACTATTCAATGTGATACCAATTTGACTTAGGAAACATACATGGCCAAGAAGCACATGTTCTTGACTTTTGTTTTTATAGGTATTTCATTTTCCTTGATTAGGCTCCAAAAGTCACATTAATGTTATAAGGGGTTGTATTGAGACACTATAACAGTTTTGGTAGAATGCAATGCTTCTTAACATCTAAGTCCATTCACATTGTCATATTCTATATACCATTCCAAGCTCTGAAAAAGTTTGCTAGAATCCTATGAATTCAAAATTGCAAACTGTGTGCAATAATGATGAAGGATTTTTTTTTTTTTTTAGTTGTTAGTATTATTAGTTTTTATTAACGGAAAAATTCGAATCCGAGGCCTCTCTCTTCTTCCCTTTCCCATTCACCACTAGACCAACTTATATCTCCCATGAAGGAAAATGTTAATATGTTATGCAATATGATGGAAGAGGGGATAAACCAACAAAAGTAAACTTGGGAGCTAATAAGTCTCAAACAAACCACAATTAAATTTGACATAACATCCAAAAGATTAAATTTGTGTCACTCTCAATTATATGTTACTGAACTTGTTTATTCTTATCCAATGTGGGACTTCTTTGTCTGTACTTGTAATACTTATAATTTTGGTGCAGATAAATTCTCACAAATTTAACACATTACATAGGTACAGGGCTGTAACAAGTGCATACTACAGAGGTGCATTAGGGGCAATGCTTGTCTACGACATAACGAAGAGGCAATCGTTTGATCATGTAGCGAGATGGGTGGAGGAGCTGCGTGCGCACGCAGATAGCTCCATTGTGATCATGTTGGTTGGGAACAAAGCTGATCTTGTGGACCAGAGAATGGTACCAACTGAGGATGCAGTGGAGTTTGCTGAGGACCAAGGCCTCTTCTTCTCCGAGACTTCAGCTCTCAGTGGTGACAATGTGGAGAGTGCATTTCTCAAATTGCTAGAAGAGATCAATAGGGTAGTGTCCAAAAAGGCTTTGGAATGTGGTTTAGGGAAGGAGAATGGTGACACCAATGTTGCCTCACTCAAAGGAACAAAGGTTGATATAATCTTAGGTCCTGAATTGGAAATTAGTGAGATGAAGAAATTGTCTTCGTGCTCTTGTTAATATTGGTAGTGAGATTTAAGTTTGTGTATTTTGATTTTGAGTTTGGGAAAAAGAGCAGAGTGAGTGAAAAGTATATATACATGAGTATCCTTAACGGTGAGTGTGGAAGGCTAAGTTGATTTTATTTGCTATTGCTTTCCATGCTGAGTTGAAGAGTAATAGTTATCCTGTTTCGTTATGATTATGAATTATTACAGTTATGGCACATTTACTGAAAAAGTGTACTGATAGCTAACGAACTTATGGACTGTGGTGTTTATTTAGAACATTCACCTTAATGTAACTTCTAAACTGATAAAAAAAAATGTGAGTACAGTAAGTGTTTGAATGATTAATATAGTACAGTATGTGTTTCATTAAAAGAATTAATTAAATCATTAGTGGACAATGTGGCATCTGTAACGGGCCCGTCGCTCACTTCCCATCCGCTCCAATTAAACTCTGTTTATCTGGAGTTGGGCCTTTGCTTCCTGCACCTCATCGAAAATCCAAATGGGCCAAATTTTCCTTCGCAAAGAACCTGCTCCTCCTACAAAAGGCTCTTCTGAATTATAAAATCCTGTTCATAAAACAAAAAACAATACATTTTTAGATTGTCCACATTCTAGAATTATGCACATATAAATCAAGTATTTTAAAATATACAGGATGTTGTTTTTCGTTAATTAAGTTAAAATAAACTCGCTCTAAGTTCATTCACGTGCTCAATAGTAAGATTTTTAATATAAGAATCATAAAAGAAGAATTCTAATAAGATAGTGAAGATAAAAAAAAATGTTAGGTAATTACAAGTTAAAATGCAACGTGAAGTAACATTCATTAAACACTGCAATAGTAATATTAATATTTATTAAAAAAACTATTTTAATTAAATAAATTTATGAGCTAGTCAAAATAAATTAGTCAAATAGGCTGAAAATTGTAGCTTATTTATCTGGTCAAACACTCTTTTGGTTAGCAAGACAAAACTGCAACAAACATATCCTCCCAAACAAAATATCTTAATTCAAAATCTGTTTTAAATAGTTTCAACGGTCCATTTTTTTTCATTCATAATTATACCAAAGAATATAGTCAATTTGTTATAACTTGCTCAACCCTGTGTGTTTCCACTTTCATAGACAAAATGATGTAAGTTGATCAAGTTGAATTCCCCTTAATTGCTGCACTAGTTTTAATTAATCAACTTCTGTTATGTCCATGAGTTTAGAAGACACTGTAATTAATAGCCCCAGAGACTGGCTTGACTTACTTAATTGAATACCGTTGAATTCGATAAAATCTCAATTAATTACATCCAAGTCATGCTGAATACCTAATTTTAAAAAGAGTAATGTTAGTATCATTTCAATAATTACAGTATAATAAGATTGGTATCTAAAATAATATTTATAATAAGGTAAGACAAGAGGGAAAATATAAGTTATATACTACTGTTTTGTTTTTATAAACTTTAAGTTTAATTATATTTTCGATTTTTCTATTTTTTTTTAATTTGAATTTGGTCTTTTTTTCATAACTAAAAACTAAAAAAACATTTTGAATAAGGCCTATTTTTTAAGATTATTATTATTAATTTGCTTCGAGAAAAATAATTATGCACTAAAAGTATAATATGTTTTATGTCGTTATTGAATCATAATTTGTTATTGAATCATAATTTATCATTTATGATAAATTTATTAATTTTTAAAATAATTATATTTAAGTAATTCAGATAGTGTTTTATAGTTAAATAAATAATCACGTAAACCTATTTTGATAAACATGAAATTCAGCTATTATTGTATGTCACGAATATGTCACAAATCTGTATCATTTTGTCTTTAAAATCTATCATAATTAAGGATTTTTTTTACTTTTAATTTACAAAACTGGCATCACATGTTATTTTCAATTTGTTTCATGTTTTTAAATATTTGTATAATAAATAGAAAAAAAATAATTTTACTATTTTCTGTAGAAATCTTTAAAAAGAAAGAAACATATTGAAAATAATATAATAATTTTGTAAATTAAAAATAAAAACAGAAAATAAAAATAGAAGTAAATAGAGCCTAAATAAAAATGAAAGAAAAACAATTATTTTTCCACCAATCTATTGATAAAAAAATGAAAACTCACTTAATATACTTGGTAAATTTATGCTAGTAATAATGCCATAATGCTTGGACTTTAGCAGTTTATCTAAACTAAATTTGATGATATAGCAATTTTATTTAAAAGAGTAAGAATTCTTTAAAAAATTAATTATAAAATGCCGCTGAATGCTGATGCATCCCTATCCTCTGTATAGGCATCGACACCTAAAATTTAGACATTGCTCACTAGCACATGTGATATTCAATTCATGATACACATATACAATCTCTCTTGCAATTACATGAAACAATTCCCCATAATATATCTATCAACTATACAAATATTTCTATTATTTTTTTTTTTTGTTACACAGCATATTTCTATAATAAACACGCCAATCATACAGGTCAATAATTAATGATTATAAATAGTATGCCGTGCCTGCTATCATATATTACAGGAAAACGTTAACGCATAAAATAAATCATTTCTTTTCATGTCAATCCAATTTTCCTTTTTAATTTGTTCCTCAAAGATATCGGATTAAATTAATTTTTTATCCTTTAATTTATTTTTAGGTACTATTCTTTTGTTTTTATTCCATTTGATCTACTATTTTCTTATTCAATTACATCTTTTAATTTTTAAAATAACTTTATTTTAATTTTATCTTCTAAATTGAACTAATAATATTAAAAAATGGGTGAGATGGAGTCAACATGACACACTTTTTTCTAACATTTTTAGTTTAATTTAAATCGTATGATCAAATTGAATAACTTTAAAAATTAGAAGACATAATTAAAAAAAATAGTTTAACCAAGATAATATCTATATACATTTCATTATTTAATATTTATAAGCATACTAACCCTACACGAAGTACGAGCCACAAACACACTGCCAAACAAAATTTATAAGTTTCATTGGTGTATTTATGATGTTGATTTTTCGCATATAATTACCAAAATTCTAAAACCATTGGCAGATAGCAATAAAACAAACCATAAATTATTCATATTCTTAAATTAATGGCATATAATAAAAATAAAATTATTTGTAACATTTATTAATTCTTATTTGTGTTATTGCTTGACTCATATTGATCATCAGAAAAAAGAAAATTATGTACATAATTTTTAAATGTAGTTTTTTTTTTTTTCATTTGCAGGTTGACTCTTGAATCACTACTCAACTGTCTCGTATAAATATCTATCACTAGTAACTTTTTATTTGATTTTTTCGTAGTGTATAAATCAGATACAGGACTTTTGACTGTGGAAAGTTTCAAAATTAAAATGTGAACTAAAAAAATAATAAAAAATAACCATTTAATCAACAGGAGCTGATAGTGAAATTGAAACAACTAGAAATTGCTAGTTAGCCAATTATATTATAGTAGTATTTCTTATTTGTAAGAAGCTTGAAATTATCAAAAGTAATAAACGTGATTCTCAGTCAATTTGGGGAAAAAAATGATAAGTCGAATTTTTCTTCCTTGTCAAGCATAGCTCCTAGATCAATATATGTAAACAATGAAAAAGAGGGGGGGAAATCAAAACATTTGAACTTTTTGTTTTGTTTTTTCCAATGTGAAATCTATACAATTGACTCCACCATTCATCAAAATTGAAAAAGGAAACTTTACAATGGAGTAGTTTTCTAATTTTCTCTTACATTAAGAAAGTTTCTAGTTCTATCATTTAATTTTGTTTACATCCCCACTAAAACATCCCATGGCAAATCAATTCTGAGGGACCAAAGTATGGACAATTTTGATTGGGATATCCTGCCAATAAATATTTTTTTTTAAAAAAAACTTTGCCAACAAAATTGACAAAATTTTTAAAAACATTTTTTTAATTTCTTTTTTTCATCTCTGGTGATCAAGTATCATGGGGAGAGGAATTAGACTGTTGTTGAGAAGTTCTTCTGCCGTTCCGCAATTTGAAGAAACCGTACAACTTCCGGATATCTTTAACCGTAGAGAACCCGTCCCCACCACAGGGCGCTTTGTCCACGTCATCACCCTCTATCCGCCGTCTGATCGAATCAGCATACGATCTTCTCCCATCACCGTCCGATTGCAGCGCCCCGATCACCGATTTGATGGCGCGACTCGGCGAGGTCCGATTCGCGATCATCAACTCGCTGATCTCCGCGGGGCTGAGAGTCGCGCCGTGCCGGAAAATCTCCTCCACCTGCGCGAACAGCTTGTGCTTCCTCACGCCGAGGTAGCTGCTCGCCAGCGTCTTGAACGCCGAGAAATCGCACACCGGGAAGTGGATGTGCACGTCGACCCGACCCGGCCGCAGCAGGTCCGGGTCCACGCACTCCTTGCTGTTCATCGTGAACACCATCACCCTCTCCTCGCCACAACACGCGCTAACGATTCCGTCCATGAAGCTCTGGATCCCCGACGCGGTAACCGCCGTCGCTGTCTCCGGCTCCGGTTCCAGAAACCGGTCGAGATCCTCCACCACGATTACCGATTTCGCCGTCGTTTCCGTTAACAGAAACATCAGATCCGAATCGCCGCGAATCTTGGAGAGATCCACGTCGTACACGTCGTAGCGGAGAAAGTTAGCCATCGCGGCGACGAAGCTGGATTTTCCGGTGCCTCCGGCACCGTACAGGAGGTAGCTCCGCTTCCACGCCCGGCCGATTTTCCGGTAATACTGCTTCGCCTTGAGAAACGATTCGAGATCTGACTTGATCTTGTTCTTCAGATCCTTCTCCATCGCCATCGTTTCAAACATCGCCGGATGAGTAAACGGAACGGATCTCCACCGTGTGCCGCCGTCTTCGACGGCGGAGGCGTTCATGAACAACCGTAAATTGCGCTTGCTTTGGTTCTCCATCTCGTCGGCGACAGTGTTGATGTGGCGGAGGTACTGGCGAAGGATGCGACGTTTATCGGTTTTTCTGATTTGGAGAACGAAGGTGGAAATCCGGTTCGGTTCGGTTTTTTGGTTGAACCAATAGAGTGTGGCACCAAGGAAGCGGTCCTCGATGGTTTGGTTCGGGTCGAGGCGCAAAACGATGTCAGTTTGGTCATTTCCGGTTATGAGATTGGTGAAGTCAGCGTCCTCTATGGAAGGAAGGGAATGCAAATAGAGAGAAACTTTGCGGTGAAGGTTATTCCGCCGCATATTATTGGTTTCGTTGAATTCGGGGACTTTGAGGAACTGGTACACGTGGCACCAATCCACGACCCTTCGGAAGCGTTTTCTTATGGTGTGCATCAATCCCGTTTTGAACAGCAACCACCGAACCGTGAAACCTACGACGACACTTAGGATTACGAGGAACATGGGGACGACAATGATGGAAGATTCTTCGAAGAAGTCCCAATTTGTGTGTCTAATGTTTCACCAAGTTTGGGGTTTTGGGGTATGAAAAAAGTAGAATCATGTTTGCATTTTGTGGAGGAATGTGTGGTTTTGAGGACAATGGAATGGACCTCCTTCGTCTTTGTTTGCACTTTGGAGCTACGTGTGTGTGTTCTGTTCAATTCAACTTCTACGTCTTTATCATTCTCCTTCAACAAAATTTTGGATTTCCATTTGGGGGAGTGGGGGGATTTATATATATAACGCATTTGGTCACGTAATCTGATTTATTAATTTCTCTTTCAACACGGAATTAGGTGAAAGAACCATGATAATTTTTTTATTTTTTATTTTTGAAAAATATTTAATTAGTTTTATTTTGTTGTCATGGAAACTAAAACTTTAATATTTATTGATGCATTAATTGGCCGATCATGTGCTGCCACGTGATTAACCAATTTTTTGTCCAACTCGAACGAAGAGGCGTTCATGAACAACCGTAAATTGCGCTTGCTTTGGTTCTCCATCTCGTCGGCGACAGTGTTGATGTGGCGGAGGTACTGGCGAAGGATGCGACGTTTATCGGTTTTTCTGATTTGGAGAACGAAGGTGGAAATCCGGTTCGGTTCGGTTTTTTGGTTGAACCAATAGAGTGTGGCACCAAGGAAGCGGTCCTCGATGGTTTGGTTCGGGTCGAGGCGCAAAACGATGTCAGTTTGGTCATTTCCGGTTATGAGATTGGTGAAGTCAGCGTCCTCTATGGAAGGAAGGGAATGCAAATAGAGAGAAACTTTGCGGTGAAGGTTATTCCGCCGCATATTATTGGTTTCGTTGAATTCGGGGACTTTGAGGAACTGGTACACGTGGCACCAATCCACGACCCTTCGGAAGCGTTTTCTTATGGTGTGCATCAATCCCGTTTTGAACAGCAACCACCGAACCGTGAAACCTACGACGACACTTAGGATTACGAGGAACATGGGGACGACAATGATGGAAGATTCTTCGAAGAAGTCCCAATTTGTGTGTCTAATGTTTCACCAAGTTTGGGGTTTTGGGGTATGAAAAAAGTAGAATCATGTTTGCATTTTGTGGAGGAATGTGTGGTTTTGAGGACAATGGAATGGACCTCCTTCGTCTTTGTTTGCACTTTGGAGCTACGTGTGTGTGTTCTGTTCAATTCAACTTCTACGTCTTTATCATTCTCCTTCAACAAAATTTTGGATTTCCATTTGGGGGAGTGGGGGGATTTATATATATAACGCATTTGGTCACGTAATCTGATTTATTAATTTCTCTTTCAACACGAATTAGGTGAAAGAACCATGATAATTTTTTTATTTTTTATTTTTGAAAATATTTAATTAGTTTTATTTTGTTGTCATGGAAACTAAAACTTTAATATTTATTGATGCATTAATTGGCCGATCATGTGCTGCCACGTGATTAACCAATTTTTTCTTATTAATAATCAATTTAAATTAAATTTAAAAATAATTATGATGTATTATTCTTTTGTAAATATGGACTCAAGTAGTCAGCCATACAAACCATACACACAGAAATGTATTTAACGAGAAGTTCCTAGGAATTTTTAAAAACTTACTTGTATTTTAAAATAGAATATTTATGATAAATAATTAATACTTAATTTTCTCAATCTCAGCTTTCTCATTTCGTACACTTAATATATATTGAGGGGACATATTTACCGTCTCATTATAATTATTAATAAATAAATAAAAAAGAATAACAATTTTATAAAATTAATTTTATTATCATTAATTTATTTTTTATTTTTGTAGCTAATATTATTAATATTAATATTATAAAGAATATAGGTGATAAAAAATAATTAATTTTATGATGAAAAATTAAAATAATCAATTATTTTAAAATAATTTTTTTTCTACGAAAATGAGAAGTTATATTTGGTCACACGAGCATATGTATATAAATTACGGGGGGGGGGGGGGGGGATAATCAATTATTATATAAATTATATAATTAATGTTTTCTTTATCGTTTGTGTGTGGTCGGGGGATAATCAATTAATACTTATTAATAATGATCGATTTCAGATTAAATTTAAAAACAACTATAGTAATAGTACTTATTTTCTTAATATTTAAGTATTGAGTCAAGTGGTCAACCATAGTAAGTCAATTATATACCTTTCAACTACGGTTACAATGAAATGAACGAATGAAAGAAAAAGAATGACTTTATCCTGATTAATATTTTAATAAAATCATCATCAAAATTAGTATAATTTATTCACTCTATTACATATAAAGGAATTAAAAACTAGTTCAAAGAAAGATCATTGCCGAATTCCTTATAAGAAATATTTTGTCTTTATTTTCAGTTGAAGGGAGACATCTTAGAACACCTATCAACGATACCTTTTATAATTTCCTCTTCCTTTTTCCCTTTACATTCTTAATACTATTTCCTTTTTCTTTTGAAAATTGTAAAATATTAAAGATTAAAAAAAATATGTTACGATAGTTATACAGACCTATTCAAAGATATTTTGATCAATATCATATTACCCGATTTGTTTTTGGTAGAAAATCCAAATTGTTTTAATCTATAAAATTTGTCTTTATATAGAATAATGTTAAGCGTGATTATCATTATGATATACAGTATAATATGTACAATCACGATGAAAACATTTTTTAAAAATGTTGATAACAGTAAATTATCGTGTTTTGATTAATATTCTCATTATTATATACTTAGATCAAGCTTTCTTAATTAGTGTGCTTTGATCAATGTCACTTTTCTTCGTTTTTTTTATTTATCTAAACAAAACTTTATTTCAATCAAGAGTCGCGAGTTGAGTTCTCTAGGAACTTATAATCATAAGTATTCTCCAAAATTTTCAACTTAGGTTTCAGTAGTAATTTATGAAGCAGTTTTGTTAAAATCAATTTATATAGAGCCGAATTTTGGAAAACCAAGTATTTTCTTTGATAAGTGCAAATATTCAATGTCTTTTGTAAATAATGAAAAAAGAATTTTGACAATAATAAACAAGACTATAAAAAAAGAGAAAATTAAAGCATTTGTAATTTTTAAAAAAAGAGAAAGAAAAATATAATTGAAAAGAAATATTTCTTTTATAGATAATCATCGTCTCTAATGTTGTTTGATTATATAATAGAATTTAGTTTTTTTTTCTTCTTGTTGAAATTAGTTTTTCATATACGAGCTTAGGTCTAATTTAATCTTACAAAGATAATTTGTAAGATGACAGTTTTCTAGCTTTTACTTCCACTTATATAGTTATATATTATATTTTGGTGACATCATTAGTTAATATGAATTTCAATTCAACATACTCTTCATGCTAAGGATAAGACATTGAGGTGAAGTTATAGTGTTATGAAAAAATTGATAGATCCAATAATACTTGTAAAGAAAATATTGATATCTTTTTAACATGTGAGTTTAAATATAACAATATTAAAATTTAATTGTGTTGTCTTTGAAAATAAATAAATAAATAAATAAATCTCTTAAAAATATGACAAGATAAAAGTAACAAAAATACTACTTTGCAAGTTGAGTTCTCCATTAACATTATTATAACAATAATTACTCTCTCAAAATCAATATATATGGAGTGTTTTATAAAGGATTGAGTACAAAATATGCCCCCACGCTTCCACGAATCCTCTTTTATGCTGGGTTTGGTTGGGGCGGATGTGCGCAAACCAATTTATTTTAGGTGATTTGGTACATTCAAATTAGAGAAGAAAAAAGTTCACATAGAATAAGTCCCATAATCCCAATGTCAGTAATTCAAAAGTGCATCCACACTAACACAATGTGTACAAGTAAAATTGTGACCTCCTAATAAGGGTTTGAGGCATTTTCAGTAACTAATAACTAATTAAAATATTTCAATTGGAGAGAGAAAAGCATAAATGGAGTTGTCTTTCTCGATCTCCAACTAGAAAATCCTCTCAATAGAAAAAAAATCTTCTTGATAATTACTTGTGGTAATTTTTTGTACCTATGACACATTTTTGGAAAGGTCTTATATGTTAATTTGATAAAAATCAAATAATTTTATAATATTATTTTTACACTATTTTTCATAAACTAAACAACCTAACATTAGATATTATTTAATTTCCACTCTGTTTTTTCCTTTTTTTTATTATCTCTCTTCTATTTTTATTTATTTTATTCCTTTTTTCACAACAATTGTGAGTATTAAATTGCACAATTTATATAATTAAGGTTATATTTAACAAAATTAGTTGAAAAATTAATTTAAAATTAAAAAACTAACATCATATTAACTTATAATAAAAAATATTATTAAAATAATTGAAAAGTGTAAAATAATAAAAAAACAATAAAATTATGAGTTATTTCAAAAATAAATATCAAATTTGATAAATATATTAAGAAAAAATATAAAAAGATAAAAAAATAATATTTTAAAAAATATTACTTCTTGTATGTTTTAAAAAAATATTAAAAATTCCTAAAAAAATTATTTATTAAATAACTAAATTAACTTTTTAACTAATAAAAAAACTAAAAATTAATTAAAATATATTAACAAGATAGCTAAAGTTGATAGTTTGATAATATCCTAGTCGAAATCCGAGAACAGAGAGCCCTTACCTGCGTGTCCAACTTCAATTCTTTCAATATCGCTGACTCTGAAGCCATAGAATCATGTGCTTTGTACTGCATCTAGTATCTACCAAAGAGTTTGACCCATTTAGACATTAGTTTGCAGGGTTGGACTGCTTATGCCGAGAGTTATGTGAGTCTTATAAAAAATCTACCTTTGAATCTTGTTAAGGTTAAACATATAGAGGGTATGTATTTTCTGTTTATTTCTTTAAATTAAATATTTTTTTGTTTCTCCATCTAAATTAATATAAATATTAACTTCTACATATAATAAATTACAATTATTCATTGTTAGTAGAATTTTTTTTATATGTTTTCTTCTTTGTCAATTAAAAATATAATTTAATGAAATAAATTTATATTTTTTACATGTTACTAGAAATTTCTTTTATATGTTACTAGTAACTTATTTTATATGTTGCCTTCTGCTGTGGTGTGGAGTGACTGAATTATTATAATAATTTACTATTTTTTATACTTTTATTTATGTATATATGAATGGGATTTTTTTAAGTTCATATCATATTTTTAACATCTTAATTTATATTATAATCATGTTTTAATTAATAATATATTTTAATTTCAAAAAAAATTATACGTGTTTTTTTTTGTGTGCGTGTCACACAATTTTTTTAAATCTATGATACTTAATTTTTTTATTTTCTTAACAACTAAAAATAGATACAATCTGGCAATTGAATTTTATTTTTAATATTTTTGTTATCAATAAAATGTTGCTATAGTAATTATTAAGTTAGTTTATACAATTCATCTATTAAAATCGCATCCTCAAATGATAATTAAATATGACACTTTTGCTTTTATATATATAGCAACATTTTATTTCAAGAGAAAAATCGAAATCTTTAAGTATTAATAACTCACGTACACTACACTAATTGAGGTAGACTTTTTATTAACACTTGTGCTTTAATTTGAAGTTTCATTTTCTTTTTGTGTATAATAATATTCGTACTTAGGTTTAAACCTATGACCTCTTATATGTACTACTTAAATTTCCCACTCCTAGGCCATCCTGATGAATTTATTGGAAGTTCCATTTCAGTAACTCTTCTTTTACCTCTGATAACTTTTGAAATATTACTAATATACAACTTTCTATATTATAAGTTTTCAAGTTGTTCTTAATCAATTCTAATTGCCTTTTCAGAACTCAAACACCCCCCATTTCCACCTTAATTCCCCGAGGCCCCCACTGTTCCTTTACCAAGTGTGAATTTTAACTTGAAACCATCAGTTTAGCATATATATGAAACGGGTTGTAATTAATTAACCAAGCAGGATTTTATACGTGATCATATATTATGAAACCGAGGGGGTAATATATAAGTAATTTTTTTTTATAAATTTAAGTCTTAAAATTTTGAATTAAAATATAATATCTAATTTATTTATATGATTTTAATTTTATTTTTATTTTTTATCTAATGTAAAACTTCAATTCAGAATTGTATTCCAACATCATACATATTCAACTATTTGACATTTGAGAGTGATATGTTCTCGCTATGCATTCTTACTATCATATGCATAATAACTGAAAGGGCTAGCTGTTTGAATCATGGTCGTAATTAAGGACTTTCCATCTTAATATTGTTTTTGTGCAAGTCTCAAGTCTGAACTCCCGAATACCCGGGTGACACAGTGACACACACTCTCGATTGCGACACTAATTGCAAATTTCTCAAAGGTTTTTTCCTCTTGCTTGTGTTTAGGTCATCAACTTTCCGTTTCACTGGTTCGTTTTCATCCTTACCTTATTATTATAAGGATGACTTAAATTCCAGATTAATTATTTCTCTTTTATATGTTTCTCTGTGATTCCATCAGATTCCTTCGATCAGTCGGTGACTTGCTACTTTTTTCAATCTATTTTTGTTTCCAAGTTAATAATTTTCTCTGCCTTTGGCAATGTTTATTTAAGAAATACATATTGATTTTAATTAGTCGTTTTTTCAAAATTCAAAGAGATACTTTTCAATATATCTTGGTTTTCAATATATTTTTCAGAAACATGTAGAATTCAAAAAACCAATATATTTATGTATGTAGAGGTTAAAATAAAATTTTAGACAAACTAAATGAGAAAGTTTTCATAAATTAATTAATTTGAATAAAAAATTAATTTATAAAAGATAGTTAATATATGTTATCTTTTTTATTTATTTATTTACAAAACTGTTTATTAAAATCTTACTAATAAATTTTACTCTCTCTATCTTTATTTATAAGATTTAAATTTAAAATAAATAGTGTTCCTTTTTATAAAATGCAATCTATAATATTTCTAATATTAATTATTTTCAGACTATAAATATCTCTAATAAAAATAAGAGAAAAAATGTTTTAACAAATAATTATAAGAAAGAAGAGTATTAATGATAAAAATAAATTAAGTAAATTAGGTAATGAAGTCTTATAAATACAAACACGGATTAATTAATTAATTCTTAGGGAAAATTTTGTTACTATTGAAGCTAGGAAGCGATTATTATTTAGTGGTTCAAGTTATGACAGAAGTAATTAATTTAAGATGGCTTTTCAAACCTAGTAAGGAAGGATATACACAATGAATAAAGCTGAACAGAACTATTAAAAGGAATTTTCTCTCAAACAAACTATTGAAAGGAACTGGTCAAGTCAAGTTAACCCTAGTCCGTTTGCATTGATCGTCTACTATACGTTACTCGTGAAAGCTCTATAAATCATCTTTCTCACTAGTATATTATACCAATTAGCAACTACACGCTAGGTAAATCCCAAATCCTATTCTGTAAGTGAAAGTTTTGTGTTAATTAAAAGGAGGTGAAAGTTTCCCATCCATCCCATTCTGTCGTTCTCTCATCTAATTAACAGTTCCCGAAGAATACGACGGGGGAATAGAATATACCACAAATTTCGAATTAAATAAGACATAAACTTTCAGAGAAATTGCAGCCTAATAGGATTGTTGCTTCAGAGCTTTATACGAAAAAAAGTTGACATTATAGACAAATATATAAATTGTCCAATGCTTTGATTATCTTTGTAATTAGTATAGTCGTCATTACTTAAACGATTAGTATAATTTTTGAAAGTCTACACTAAAAAAATTATTCATTGTACTAATATTTGATGTATTAATAAAAAACATAAATAATCTATATTAGCAACATACTTTTGAAAAGTGGTTCAATTGATTGAATCGATCGAGAATTAATGTACCCGTCCAAAAAAACCTAGCAAGAAAATTGGTGAAGTAAAATTGGCCAAAAATAGTTAAGAAATAAGACAGAAAAAAGTTTAACATGGACTTTTAAAAAAAAATTATAATATTTTTGAAAAATAATGTGAATTAAAATAAGCAACTATGAATATATGAAATATACATATTAATGGCTATTTATTATTATTTTTCTTTAATATTATAGAACATGTAATATAACCATTTCCGAATCTAAAAGTTTTCTTAATTAACTTATTTTTCTCATAATTTTACATCAGTTTACTATTTAATACATTAAAAACATATTTAATTACCGTCACTGCAACTCTAATTATTAAATTAAACTTCAACTAATGAATGATGAACCAGTATATTCATTGTTGATGTAGTTTAAAAACATTAACAATATATGAAATATATATCTTTAAAAAGTATTTCCACTTTAATATTTGGAGTATTAATTTGTAACATAAAAATGCCTGTTTATATTTTTCCATTTTTAAATAAATTTTGTTTATTTACTTGTAATTAGTGGTTATAAAAAATACAGAAAATATGTTGTTCAAAATAAGTAAGGGCACGGCGCCTTTGGTTGTAAAATTAATATATTTTATGTTTTCGTTAATAACTATACCAAAAATATCACATGTATTGTGCTTCTTATTTTTTTAATTAAGGATTTGTGAATGAAATGATGGAAATAACGTGTACATTTGTCATTTCATTATTTATCTTATATTTTCAGAACCTTTTTATAAATTTTGAAAAGAAAGAAAGAAATTCGAAATAAGACAAGTTTTTTTTTATAATTATTAATCGAAATAAAAATTAAATTCACGAACTATCTTTTATCTTTTCTTCCATTTACGGGTACCCTATTCTTTACTTTTCGTTTTTTAATTTTTATTTTGGGCTTCGTACATGACCTCTATGCATGACTTTATTTGTTTTCACTCATAATTTAACCCTTGCAACCACTGAAGAGCTAAAGAAATAGCGGACACAATTATACTGGACTAGTGTATAATATTAATTCTTCATCGTGTATGTGCTTTGGTGGGTTTCGATCTTTCTAACTACTATTTTGCTGCACGTTCAACCTTGAGAGGCTTCTTATGTAAGTAATAATATACTTTAAGTCTTAATAGAACTTCTAGATCTCATTATTTTATGTTTGTTTTTAACATTAATATTAAGTCAATCAGAGGAATCTTTCAAAGTGATGTGAAATATTGAAATTCCAAATAGAAGAAACTTATGGGTCAAAATCCAAAAATAAAAATAAAAGTAACTAGGGCAAAAACTGCCTCCGGTTTTATACATAAGCAGGCCTGAAAACCAAAAGCATCTCTATCATCACTTTGATTGTAATTTTGTAAGAATAGGACAATAGTCTACTTGACGACACTTCACTAATTAAGCATATTGCCAAGACATCATGCCAATATGCCTTTTTGGACTGTTTCATACCCTTTGCTTTTGTCTTAATTAACTGTTTCACCACATCAAATAAAATACAAATCGCTATATTATTGTATCTGGACTTCTGTTCCGTACAACACGTGAATTTTAGGGTTTTCTGGCTAGCTTTTTATTTTATTTTATTTTAAATAAAATCTTTTTGGGTCGTAGATTATTGGTTTGGTTGAACATATGGTTCTGCAAATTAATCATGAAATAAGCTCTAAATAGGACAAATGCATGTCAAACTAAGGATTTGGTGGAGCCTCCAAATTAAAGCTGCTTACTGTGGCAAATTGGTTGAGACTGCACTGAACAATTGTTTGCATTTGCATCTGCTCAATAAGGTCCATTTATTTGTCTTTCACTCTTTTATATTAAAGTATCTATTTTTGCAGTACTGATCGACCGCATGCATGGAACATGCATGATGCATTTCTATTAACTATTGGGTAATGCTACTTTCAATCATGCATGTTTCTTCTTTTTTTATCATCGTCGTTTGAGCATCTCCAATAAAAATCATTTAGGAGCGAGATTGTTAAATTTAAGAACTAATTATTACACAGTTTCATTATTAAAAAAATTGATGTGACAGTTCTTATATAAAACTACTAATATAAACAGCAGTTGTTAATTGTTCTTAAGAATTATGAATTATTGTATGATTTATTTTAAACTCTTTACGTTTGGTTGAGAAGAAATAAGCTAGAAAAGAAATGAAGAGAAGTAAGGAGAAATATACCTATTTCTTTGCTTTGACAGAGTGGACATATGCAAGAAAATTTTGAGGTCTCACGCTCGCCGCTGCAAAGTTCTCCTTTATTCATAAGAAGAAAAGAGAAGAAATGCTGATTTTTAATTGTCTGACTTACTATTCCTATTTGTTGAAGTTTTTTTGACAATGTGGTGAAAACAATTGATTATCTTACTATACACAATTGATTATGCTCAAAATTAATAATATAGAGAATGACATGCATTATAAGGATTAATAATTTATATTTCTTCATTTCCTTTCTTTTAAAACAAATTATCTTACAATTTTATTTTCACTTTATTTCTTTTAAACTAAATAATTAGTATTTGGATCTTTTTTTTTTCCTTTTCTTTTCTTAATTACCTATTTTCATCCCCTCTATTTCCCTCATTGATCTCTATCAAAGACAGTCTTAAAGATTGAGGACGATTCTCCGCGCAAAAGTAAAGCTACACCCTGATAATTTATTGGTTATGGATTCAAATTCAAAAATATTATCTTTGGACATGTAAAGATAAGATTGTGTAAAATGACTTTTCCTTCTACCTTTACATAATGAGGAACTTCCGGCTTTGAATTATGTTAATTTTTTTATTATATTTTAAATTCTTAAAAATTACATTATTGAAAACAAAACTTAATTGTTGAATTTCTTAAATCTCTTGTACTATTATAGGACCTAAAAAAATAATTAAACAACTCTGTGCACCATTGAAAATACTTTTATTATTATTATTTAGGGTTTAGTGTGAGTAATGTCTTGTGGATCACATGAGGGATTTTGGCAGCTACATTGATGTAAAGAGATTGTGTTGAACTTTGAAATACGTACGGTACTCAAGACCAGCTTTAACCTTACTCAGAAAGAGACATGAAAGGGAACTGAGAACCACAGAAAAACTTATGAAATTAATGAAGCAATCAATATAGGGAGGAAAGGCACTAGTGTATCACTGTTGTTCAGGGCAAAAGGCTGCAAGCAATATTCAGAAATTGATTGAGAAAATTCAGCCGCCAAGTAATGAATATTAAATATTAAAATATTATTATTCTTGCATTTGATGACTTTAGCGTTAATTTGCAGTATTGAGGATGTATATTAACAATGTTATCTACTAATTAGGTTTAAGCACAACTAGACAATACTACAAGAATGTCGGCGTCCAATGTTTTGCATTGCCGTGACGTACGTAAATAGATAGATGATAATAAAATGATAAGCATCAGATTAATTTGACGGGTAATCTTGCAATGTTGAACAAGCGTTTGTGTGTTTGTGTTTACCCTATCGATAAACAAGATAATGAAGAAAACAAAAATGTAATGTGACTTATGACGTCGTTTAGCAAGTTTATATTATTGGTCTTGGAACAACATGATAATTAACTTCACAAAGGTTTCCCTCTAGGTTAGTGAAGTAACCGACACATATTAGGATATATAGATTGATAATTAAAGTGATCGAGAAAAAGTTTGAGCAGGGTAGTTTCATACTGCTTTAGGGTAATTTTGTCATAGGATCATTCCTTGTTTCTAATAATTGCGTGTCAGTGAAAATTCACCAAAATAATTAAATTAAAGGCCACTGTTTGAGGTTGCAATAAAGACACAATGGTTGATAATTTTTATACTCAACACAAAAATGAAAAAGAGAAGAGCTAGACACAATGGTTCATTTAACTTAACCCTTAAAAAATGCAAATTAAGGTGCTGTTTGATTATCATTTTTTGGTTTCAATGCTTAATCTTCTAAAAAAACCATTCAAGATGATGTACATGTTTGAATTAAAGTTTATAAAGTAATACAAATTTTGCTTCTACAAAACTAAATTTTTAGATAAAATTTTATCGTGCAACATACTTTTAGGTAACTAAATACGTCCTGTACCAAAAAAGATAACTAAATATGTCAGAAAATTGAGTTTATTTTCCAAACTAAATTCGGAGTATCTCAAATAAAAAATCAAGCATAGCTTAAAATTGTTGAATGGTTTTTGCGGCTTAGTCCAACTACAACCCTTGAGACTGCTGAGTGTATATTTGGATTAAAATTTGTAAACTTAAGTTTTAAGTTTAAGTTCAACTTAAATTTACTAACTGAATTAGTAAAAACAACTAATTAAGTGTTTTGTTTCTGTAAAATTGTATTTTTAGGCAAAATTTTAATAAAAAAATATATTTTAAATTTTTATGATAATTAAACACGCCATAAAACTAAGTTTACTCTAAATTGAGTTTGAAACATTCCAAACAAAAAAAATCAAACATAGTCTAACTAAGTGCATATTTGGATTAAAAAAATTAAATTTAAATTTGTGTTAAATTTCAATTTGCAAATGTATTTCAAGTTTTATTTCTCTTAAAGCCAAAATTTACTCAAACATAATTTTGAAGGACAGCCAAATATGATTTCAATTGAATCTTACTCTTGAACTTACTTTTGCAACCTTCCCACGAAAATCCAAACTCGCATAAGCTCTCGACTAAGATCGCTTCTCAAAACAATTGAGCAGTACTGATGGATATATGTAAACTGTTTCCAATAGTTTCTAAGCACCTAACAGTTTTTTATGGTCTGTCAAATATTCCAGAAATAATTAAGCCGTTTCTAACCAAATAAAGTATATTCCATTATTTTAGAGGAATTAGATATCTTGTTAGTATTATTTTTTTTTAATTATATCAATTAATAGCTATGATTAATTTTGGACAAAAAATAAAAACTGTCAAATAAAAAGAAATAATTATAAAGTACTATAGAAATAACAAAATTTACTCCATGAGTTCTGATTTATTTATTCCGGTCAAGTCAGTTCTAAGCTGTTGCTTACTATATTACAGTTTGCCTCTAGGCTAGCTTAATGGATTGGATGACAAAGTTTGTCCATTGTGGTTTTTTCAATTTGGTTTGTTCTTGATGGAAGATTTTGGTTTGGTTCAGTTGCATAGGATCTCTGCCATAGTGTTGAGAAGGGAGAAGAAGCACAACAGAAGAAGCAGAGAGGGGTAATAAGGGGATATTAAAAATATTGGAGGTGCAACCGTGCAGGAAGCAAAAAATGAGAGGCAGGAAGAAAAGGCTTATCCTTTATAGGCAAGAAGTCCATAAGGCTTAACGGACATTGAGAAGACCCAAAACCATGTGGGTTGCAAGCTTCATTTGCAACATAGTCTACCTATCTAATCAGGACTGAAAAAACCAGCTATCTATTTTATTTTATTTTTTGGTGAAAAGCCATCCAATCATTCATAATGGCTTAGCTTAATTTAGTTCCTAAAAAATGACAACTAATGAAGTAATTTAACCTAAATACCTATCAATGCATTCAAAAAGGTTAATTGATTTCCTTTAAAAAAGAAAGGTTAATTGATCTCAATTATTAGTGATCCTTTGGAAACGATTAAATAATATAAAATAATAATCTTTTTTAAGATCATTCACAAAATTAAAAAAAGAAATATTTGCTAAATAAACTATTTAATCATATTTAGACAAACAACTTTCATGAACATAGTTCTTCTTAGGTCTGTTTAAAAAACGCTAGTTATTCCTTTTTTTTTATCCGTTATTTTTCGTGTCAGATCTTTATTAAAAAATTTAAGGGCGTTATTAAGCTCGATCTAACAATTTTTTAAAATGCTTATAATTAACCATGCATAATTTTATTTAATTTTAAAATAGTATCATATCTGCTTTCTACTTATAAATAATCCTTTTAAAATCAATACTAATAATTAGCGTTATATATAAGGTTAAGAATTTTTAAAACAGTATGATCTCTTAGATGTATAAATAGATTCATAATTTTCTTCAATAATATAAGCATAATATCTGTATCTCTCTTTCACTTTATTATTTTAATTTCTTTTATTATGACATCTTTTATTCTTTCTCACACGCTTTAGCATCTCAATAATATATGTAGAACTACCTTAAGCAGCCTCTAAGTTCTAACTGTCTCTAGCCCCTTCCATTTTCTTCACATGTGTATTTTGAACTTTTTGTTGAGAATTATACGGCACTGACATGTGGATGGTGCCATGTCAACATGTTACATGTAATCTCACATCTCACTCTCAAAATCTCAAATCCTAGCTACCTTATCTTTTGTACTGTTCCAACGTTGGACTTCTAATTTTTTTTTTTTCACCACCCCCCAGATCCTGCCTCACTCTTCTTCCTTCCTAGGATGCTGCTCATGGCCTCTACCCTCCCTTTCCCAACACTTTCCATTCTTCCTCACAAGGCACACTGCAAATCAACACCAAAACTTCATCCACTTCCTCACATCTCTTCAAGATTGAATGTTGTTTCAAAAGATCCTCCCATATTATTAGATCAATCTTGCAATGTTCTAAAAAATGCCTCTCTTTCCCTCACATCAATCACACTCCCCTTTTTATTGGAACAAAAGGCAAGGATCTATCTGCCCCAATAGTTGTTTATGATCTCATCATGCTTAGTAACACTTGCTAATTATTTCTCTCTTATTTTGTGACATAATTGTTGTTGAAACAGGATGTGGCACTTGCTGTTGAAGGGGAATTTGGGATATTGGAAGGAAGAACATTTGCTCTCATACACCCCATTGTGATGGCTTCTTTGTTCTTGTACACCTTGTGGGCAGGATATTTGGGGTGGCAGTGGAGGAGAGTGAGGACTATTCAGAATGAGATTAATGAGTTAAAGAAACAAGTGAAGCCTACCCCAGTCACCCCAGAAGAAGTGCCACCACCATCAGAAATTGAGCTCAAAATTCAGCAACTTACTGAGGTATCCTTGCTTTTATGATTTCCATTGTTATATTATATCCAACAAATTTCTATATGGTCATTGACTAGTTGTCTTAAAAATTTAAAATTGCCTAAGCTTGATGTAATGAAATTGATTTTCGAAATTAGCATGACCCTGGCTTATATTATATCATTAGTTAAAAGATTTGCCCCATATGTATTTTTTTTTTTTTAATTTTGTACAAGATATAAGGTTTGTGTGATTTTGTTAATCCATGGATTGCTGAATTCTGTGGAGTACCTAATTTTTTGGCTTCTGAAATTCAGGAGAGGAAAGAGCTGCTAAAAGGGTCTTACAAGGATAGGCATTATAATGCAGGATCCATACTTCTAGGATTTGGGGTGCTTGAGGCTGTTGGTGGAGGATTGAACACTTGGATTAGGACAGGGAAGCTATTCCCAGGCCCACATTTGTTTGGAGGAGCAGGTAAAAGTTTTAAATTTGCATTTGATGATGAAAATAAATAAAAAGAGTAAGGATTTTAAAAAAAAGTATGAATTAGAACAGTTTGGCAATTTTGTTAGCTTTTTCGACAGATTGATCAATTATGCATTGAGTAAATCATTCTCTATGAGATGGTTAGATTACACATCTTTCCTTTTTTATTTCAAAATATACCATTTTTTTCACCTAGGAAATTGGGAATGAATATAAATTATACAAGAAGAATCTGTATAGGTAGTTTTAAATGC
This sequence comes from Glycine max, assembly GCF_000004515.6. Lineage (NCBI taxonomy): Eukaryota > Viridiplantae > Streptophyta > Magnoliopsida > Fabales > Fabaceae > Glycine > Glycine max. The sequence continues at coordinate 2,030,487 of NC_038252.2, read as the reverse complement.
AAGACATATTGATATTTGAATGTGCATATTCTTTTTTTAAAAAAATATGTTTAATTTACTCTTGTATATTTTTAGTTTTCAAACATGTAGCTTTCTGGTTCATTGTTGGTATGGAAAATGACTGTTTAGGCCAAATTTTGTCTCCAGCTATTGCAGTGTTGTGGGCACTTTCAGCAGCATTGGTACCATCAATGCAGAGAGGGAGTGAAACAGCAAGAAGTCTTCACATTGCTTTGAATACATTAAACGTGCTGCTATTTGTGTCACAGCTTCCCACTGGATTTGACATTTTATTGAAAGTGTTTGAGTTCACAAACTGGCCTTGAATGATGTTTCCCTTAGATGTACTCCAATTTGCAACACCAAAATCACCCCAATTTCATAGTTTAAGATCACACTTTTTCTTTTTCTTGAATAAGGTGTAGAAGTGTGTTTAATTAAAAGTGAAGGAGACGAATATAAATGTCATTGTAATTAATTGGGTAGTTGTAGAGTAGTGAAATCAGATTCCAAAAGTAACTTCGGGATTTATGGCAATGTAAATCGTTTTTATTTTCCTCGGTGACATGACAGTGGACCCATCAGCCAATGTTGTCTATCTTAATCTGATACTCTCTTTACACCTTTAGGGTTTTTTTTTTATAGGCCGAGTTTCACATTGAATAAAGATGAAAAAATTTAATATCACATAAGTAAAGAGAAAATTATAAATTTAAATTTTAAATTAAAATGTGATGTGATGGCTATTTTTTTTTTCCCTTAATCAAATGCTGACAATTTTTTTTTTAAGATAAAAATCTCTTCCCCAATGGAAGCTGAATCTAATCGTCCGTTTTCATTTTTTAATCATCAAAGTTTTAGTTTTGGTTTTGTTAAAAAGCAAGTCAATGCCGTTGTTCATTTCTGTACGAGGCTGGCTCCATTTATACTTAATCTCCATTTTTTTTAATCAAGTTTCAACCTGTATAACTCATTTAATTATCATTTGAATTCCATTAGTTTGTTTCCGTAAATAAAAAAAGAAGAAAGAACTAACATTATTCGATGAATAAAAAGTATGGCCCATGTATTTGTTGGTTTCAAGCTAAGATAAAGTATAGCATCCTTGTATAAATTTATTCACGAAAAGCCTTGTTATTTTCTGGATATTTAAACATTAAAAATGTTTGGAAGTATATATGCAAGCATACTTTTATGAATGAATTCTTGGATAGAGTACATATTCTTCTGTCTCCCAAATGAAAAGCTTCAAGCTCCAACACTCGACGGTTGTTTGTGCGTTTCATGAATTATAGAATAAATGTGAGCCATAGTCAACCATATATATATAAAAGTCAAACTTTTATTATAAAATATGCAGGCAGGAGCGCACGCTGGGCCTAGTTAAAAAAGTTAAATTCGAAAGCAATACACCTTCATTTGAACGTTTAATTACCTCCCCACCTTTAATTCATTCTTATGTTACAAATGGGGTTGATTAGTATATAGTACTCTTTTTTGGATGCAAAAAAGTTACATAATTTCTTTTACATCAAGTATGAACACCCGAATTTTTTTTGGAACAAATGAACATCAGATTTTATTCTTTTATATTTTTTAAAATATTATTATTGAAATTTAAATTTTATACATTAAATAAAATTAATAAACACGACCTTGACATTTCCTGATTTAAATGATCTATTTCTATATTTTTATTTTCAAATTTAAAGGTTTTATATAGTAAAATAGAAATTATTACTAAAGAAAATATTTCTTATTATACTTTTCTTAAGATATGTGATTTGATGACATTTTAATCTCAACCTAAAGATGATATTGCATGCATGTGTTTAATGATGAAAAGGAGAAGTTGAAGCATGTGTTGTCTGTAAATAAACAAATAGTTTCACTTACTACGGATACTTGGACGTCAATTCCAGATATGAATTACATGTGTGTGACAGTTACATTGATGAAAGGTGAAAGAATTGTTTAAAAGAATGGATGATTTCAAAAGTTTGTTGTAACAGTGGATAATGCAAGTTCTAATAACTTAGTTATTTCATATTTAGCTAGAGCATTGAGTGTTTGGAATGGACATACTTTGTTGAATGGAGAGTTCATGCATATGTGATGTTTTGCTCATGTTTTGAATTAATTGTTAGTGATGGATTGAAAGAAATTTACCTATCCATTAGAAAAATAAGAGTTGCATGTAAGTTTGTGAAGTCTTCTCCAAGTAGATTTGCAAGTTTTAAGAGGTGTGTTGAAGAAGTAAGTGCATCCACTAAGGTCATGCTAATACTTAATGTATCAATTAGGTGAAACTCTACTTATTTGATGTTAGATGTTGCTGAAAAATATAAGCATGCATTTTAGCGCTACTGCATATATGTTAAATCTCATATCTAGTGAAGAGGAAACATATCCCAAAGAGATTGATTGGTAACATGCTCGTATTTTTATTATCTTTTTGAACTTCCTATGATGCAACTTTTTTTTTCTTGGGTCATTGCATGTTACTGCCAACACTTTTTAAAGAAGCTAGTTAGTATTCAAAAATCACTAAATGCATAGTGATGACTTAGTGATACAAAGGATGACAACAAATATGCAGTTAAAATTTAACAAATATTGGAAAAGTGATGGAATTAACTACATTTTGCTTGTTGCTATTTTTCTTGATCCTCATTATAAATGTGAGTACATTCAATTTTGTTTTAAATGTATGTATGATGTTGAGAAGAGCATGAACATGATAAAAAAATTGAAAAACCTCATTCACAAACTGATTCAGCAATATGTACTACAACATTCCATTTCTCATTCTAGTAGCCATTCAGCCTATTCTAGTACATTGGCTTCAAACATGGTCTCACAACATAATGATGACAAAGGTGATAAGGGTGATGATTGGAATGATGAATTTAGGATGAAAATGAAAAAAAAATAGGGTGAGGTGCAAAAAAAATGAGTTAGATAGGTATTTGAAGGATAATGTTGAAGATGATCACACTGAGTTTTACATTTTGAATTGACGAAAATTAAAAGCATCCAAATATTATATTTTTTCCTGTATGACTAGAGATATATTGATTATTCTTGTATGTACTGTATCATCCGAGTTTGTATTTAGTACATGGAGTAGAATTCTAGATTCATTCTATAGTTCCTTGAGTCCTACTACTGTTGAAGCTCTCATTTGTGTCCAAAATTGGCTCAGATCTACTAAGCAAAATGTTAATAACTTGCAAGTTGAAATAAATGAAGCAAAAAAGATTGAATTAGATGTGTAATCCCTTATTTCATTTTTATATATGTATAAAATACCAATTAATTTTTGTGCTAGCAAGGTTGTGCTTAAATTTTTAGAGTTATTTTATTTGACTTTAAATACTACGAGTATTGAGACTCTAAGTGTTGAGACTACTAGTGTTGAAACTTCTTAAAATATTACTTTCAAGTACATTGTTATTTATTTCACCTTTTTTCATATTTATTTTTTCTACATGTTTATAATATTAATGAATCATATTTTGTTCATTTGTTTCAACAAATTTGGTTGCAACAAATGTGGTTATAGCAAATCTGGTTGTAAAAAATTAGTTTGTAGGAAATAATTGTGTTTCAGACTATTATAGTAAATCTCATTGAAAAATAATTTGTTTTGATTTGTATGAGTCTATTTTATAATATTTTGTTGATCGTGTTAAATGAATCAATTTTACTACTTTTAGACATTTGATAATATTGTGTTAATTGTATTGGATATTTGAAAGAATTATGATACAAAATAGTAGGTTTAAGAAGAAAAAAAAGACTAAATTTAAATGGATAATCCGTTGACCCGAATCGGACAAAATTGTTCATCAATGAATTCAGTTGTGTTGGGTTAAAAAAATTATGAAAATCGAATTGATTAAATTTGATTGGATTGAGACCTAAATTTAATCAAAACTATTCCAAATCGGCCCGCAAATACTCCTAATGATTCATTTATTCTTCCTATACACTACTCCCACTAAAGTATTTATTAAGAGTATCCTTGAGAAAAAATATTTAATGTAACATTAGTTTTGTAAAATCACATATATTTTGAAATATTTTTTTTTTCAAAACATCATATATTTTGGAACGAAGAAGTAATAAAAAAATAAAAACTTTGCCTATTATACAAGATTTGATGTTGTCATGCAGAATCTAATCCAACTTATTCCTTTCACCCAAAAGGAGGAAATTAATCAACTTGTTCTGTGAGTGAATTTTGTTAATTCATTGCATTGGCAACCATGCATGCATGCATGATTGAAAAAAATGTTGAGAGCAAGTATGAATAATTAATGAGGTTACTTGGAAGCACGATGGAGCCGCTCTAAGCACAGTAAGCACAATCCACCGTACATCATACTAATAGTCAATATACGATTCTCTGCGGCTGAATTTTCAAAAACGTCCACACTTGATCATGAAAAAGCATTAGTTCATTTCATACATGGAATCTAAATCTAGACAGTTCACATTTTTTTTGGCCTTTTAACCACAATTAAAGAACTAATTAAACTGATAAATGTTGGATATATGTACAAATATACTATATATTGACAAATATGGCAAGGATGATTGTAATGGATTTTTACATTTTACATATATATTGCACCGAATTCTCTCCAACAGGCATTGAATTATTCAGGAAAGGCTCAATAATGTACGATGTATGAGATCGAGTGTAAATTAATCAGTAAGACAGTCCCCAAAAGCAAAATTTCGTTGTATCACTTTGGCATATACGAATAAAGCCTTGTGCCAGCTGGAAGCTGTACGTGCCAAATGCCAATTGCCAAATCGAATCTAATGCTTTGATCACATTTTTCCGTCATTCCATGTTTTAATTTGTACAAGGTAATAGGTATTATTTTCCTCATGCACTAATAAACATATTATTCCTTTTATGCGACCAACAAGTTGTGATTTATGATTTCCTATTGGATCAGCATTGATTATTGACTCCATCTATATATAAGATTGCATGAAACATATATTTTCATACTCACATCAAACAAAAAATTACCTCCTCCTCATTTGTGTGTTATAATATCTCTTGTGTAACTGAGGTTTGAGTTGAGCATTTCCATTTTCCAAACCATGACTAACCCAATTCCAATTCGTCCATGGTCTCGCTTGGCCTCTCTAAGATCAGTTCCTGCTCCAGAGTCACATCCTAAACCTCACACTGCAGAACTTTCTCTTAAAGCAACAAACACCTTTTCTAATGACAACAATGAAAGTGCCACAAAATCTCTTCCAATAACACCAGATCTTCACAGCCCAATTGAACAAAAGCTCAAACTCACTACCCCCATCACCTTTCCAACTGCCAAATTGAAGGCTCAGCCTCAAATTGAAGGGAACATTGAAAAGCCTGATGGAAATGGCAATGGCATTGGCCAAAAAAATGAAAAAGAGGTTATGATGACAACCAAAGAAAACGAATTAATGAAAGAGAAAGGTATTCACACCAAGCTTTCGGGTTCTGGGGGTCAATATGGCATAAGGGTCATAACAATTTCAGGGGAAAATAAAGGTGCATGCATTCAAATAACCAAATCCCACAAGAAACCCTTTCACAAAATGAGATCCCTGTATGCTAACAGCAATGTGCAGTGTGTCAACAACTCAATGGTGTTCCACACTAGTTTAACACACCATGATCCAGGAGTGCACCTTATTATCCCAAAAAAACAATTTGGCGAGGGATTAATCCATCTCAAGGAACGTGATAGTGGTCAGCGCAATTGATTTCAATGTGGCATTCTAAGTAATTTAATTTGCTAGACCTAAACCCATTTGGTAGTGATTTTAAGTTATTTAGTTCCTTTTTCATTTTTAAGCTTTTGTGTGGTGTGATTGATATGTCTAGCCTACTAGGTAGAGAAAATAAAGGCGTGTCAAGCTTGAGAAAAAACAATTTGGAACAGCCAAAATAATTATGCTGATAATATATAAAATAGTTGTAATGGTTTGGATATATTTGTTCTACTTATTAATAACACTCCTTAGTTTTTTTTCCTTTTTATGATTTTTATATTCTCGAATGCTACTGAATTAAAAAAAATAGAGAATTCATTCAATTCCTAATTATTTTTTATAAAAAAAACTATGAAAGACTCATTAATTAAGCTTTTTATATGGAAAATAAAACTTGTACGAGAATACACAGAAGACACTATAATATTCTATGATTTTTTTTTATGAAATAATTATATTTTTTGCTAACGCCGTAGCAAATTTTGTGAAAAAAATCGTAAGAAAATTAAAAAGAAATTAACTTCTCCCTATACAAGATGTCGATCTAGCAATAATATTTTCTAACTTTGCCCTATTCAAGATGTGATGTTGGACAAATATATTCTCGAGTTTCCAAATAACCTCAGTGTCATTTTTATATTTGTTCTACTTGTTAATTGGCAACCATACATGATTAAGAATTCATAGAGAAAGTACGAGTGAGGTAATTATTTGGAAACAAAATTAGGATTCTATCTCTCCACAAAAAGTTCCATGCAGCCAAAATATTCATGCAAAATCAGAGACCTTGATTGGTCATTATACAACAAAGAAGGAGAAGAGAGTATGTAATCAATGGTCCTGATTTTGGCCCTCTGAGAACAGAAGGCATAATCCACCGTACAATTACTACATCATACTAACAGGTCACAGGTGCATGCCAGCCTCAGCTCATTCCACAATGTATATGATTCTCGGTGGCTGAAATTTCAGAAACGTCCACTCTTGATCGATGATCATGAAAAGCATTAATTAGTTCATTTCATATCAAGAATCAAGTTAGTTACAGATGCCACCAAATTGTAAATTTGTTAATGCAGAACCTTCCATAATTGCTCATATGGCTGTATTTATCTAGTTTTATTTTATCGGAACAAGTGAGGGAAGTGGAACCCTTGGATTAATTAGTACAACTGCTCAGGTGCAGAACAATATTCAAAAAATATATATTGGTTTGCGTGAAAAGTTTGGAAGAGATTTTTTATGGCCTTAAACAACAATTGAAGAATTCAACTGATGAAATGTTCCTTCCATGCAGGTGTATCAAAGCTGACAAAGGTAGCTAGATGATGGGGTCTGCAACTATGTAACTAAGGAAACAGATGTAATTAATATCCATGTTACAGTTGAATTTTCATATGATAGCTAGTACATTTGATTGAATTCTCAAACGTACACGCATGAATATTAATGAAACTAGAAATTAATCAGACTTAATTTGGGCCTTAAAAGCAAATTCTAGGAACATCTCTTCGATGGTACCTATATTTGTGCTAGCTGCTTGAAATGCCAAATGCCAATAGAATCTAATACTTTAATTTCTATATATGTTCTCACTTGTGTTTGCTACTAGCTAGGTAATAGGTTATAGGTATTTTTCTTCTTCATTGCCCTTTTCTCATGTACTACTAATAAAAAATCCTTGTTTCAGTTGTGATTTTATGATATCCTAATTGGATCAGCATTAATTCATTCTGGCATCTATCTATAAATAGGATTGCACGAGTCGTACATTTTCATGCTCACATCAAACAAGCCTCCTCATTAGCATCATTTCATTCTCTCGAGTTTATCATTTCCAATATTCCAAACTCCATGGCCAACCCAATTCCAATTCGTCCATGGCCCCGCTTACCTTCTCTCGAAGCAACAAACACTTCCTCTCATGAAAAAACCAAAGAAAACGAAACGAAAGTGAAAGGTATTCTTCACACAAACCCTTCGGGTTATGATGAGGCCAATGGTATAAGGGTCATAACAATTGTAGGGGAAAATAGAGGTGCTGAAATGAAAATAACCCAATCCCAAAAGAAACAGCAACCCATTCAAAAGAGTGATAAAGCTGTGAGAACACTATCTTCCACTCCAATAATGAATGTTGTGTACAGTACTAACAGCAATGTACAGTGTGTCAACAACTCACTGGTGTTCAACAGTACTAGTTGCAACCACCATAATCCAGGAGTATTGCACCTTATTATCCCCAATTAAGAAGCCATTTGGCCAAGGATCAATTCCAAAGGCGTTCGGCTCTCCGGTTGTTAGAAAATATTTTCTTATGATTTAAAATTTAAAGTATGTTTTGATTAAGTTTGTAAATTTAAGTTTCGATCACATTTATAAATGAATTTGCAAAAACAACTCATGTCTTGGTTTTATTAAATTGAATTTTCAGATGAAATTTTCAAGTACAAATGTATTTTTTTTTTATAATAATCACATATGTTTACTCTCGCTCCAAACTGATTTTGAAGTTCCTCAAACAAAAAACTGAACATAACCTATTAATATGATGATTTAATCTACGAACTTTGTTTTATGGAAGCTTAAACCATGTTTTTTGTGTACAAAAAGGAATCCTTAATTGTTATATTATGGGCTTGATTATGTAACTTAGGAAAATGACAACACCACATATCATTTTTTTAGAAATATGGGTGGAAAGAAGAAAAAAAATGAAGAAAACAAAAATTACACTGTACTCACTTAAAAGATGTCTATACTTAATCATGATAAAGAACCTAGAAATTTCATATATTCACCTGAATTCACCCTGATGGACAATATCTGTTTTAACTCAGTATGAGTATTGCTTAACTTTTTAAGGACACAGATGGATATCTAAATACATGTATCCGTCTTGTTATTTTTTTTGTTTACAATTTTTTATTTGTAACAACACACACATATAAGATTTTATTGTTTTAATTTATTTTTTAATAATTTTAAAAAATTAAATTAATTAGTTTAATAGTTAAGTAATTTGAATTGTTATAATAATAATTAAATAGAAAAAATTAAAATAATAAATTTAACTAAAAATATAATTTAATTCTTTAATTTTTATTATTTTTTATATTTTATTTGAATTAAAATATATTCAATAGTAACTTAATATAAAGTTTATTTTAAAATATGAGTAAATTTAAATTATAAAAAATAATGCAGTTGATTACCCATAAGTTATTTCATTCCTAAAAAAAATATTGGATAAAAATGAAGGTGAGTGCATCAAAATTTAAAACTCACCTCGACAAAGGTGGACAGAGATGGGAAGAATCAAATTCGTTCCGACTCACCCATTGTCATGTATAATTATGTTATTTTTGCCTCTTATATTAAAACATACGATCTAGTCAATTTAACACATGTAACGTCATTAAAATAAATTACACTTCTCTAGCTCCTTTTGATAGATGGAAGTTTTATACCACACATTTCCCTTGTTATGTTAAAATTGTAGAATACACTATTCCTCCTCTCTTACGTTAAAATATACTACTAAAGACTAATAATTATAAGATTTTAAAGTATATTTTTAACTAAAATATATATTAAAAAAAATGTACTGAAGTATCATACCGAAAATCCAATAAATTTAGCAAATTCCAAAAACAGAACAGAGTAAGCAAAGTAGAGATATACAAAATTCTGATACTAAATATTAATCTAGATTTTGATATAATCTAAATATGCATGCAACATATTAATAAGCATTAAGCAACATATTCAGTAATTCAGATCAACATAGCAAAGGCAAATCCGACCTATACGTATACGATACAGCTTTTAGAATTTAAGAGTACCCATGCTTCAGAGAAACTTGATAATATTTTATTTTTTTAAGAGAAGATTATACGCGACAGATAGACACATTCAATATATAGAACTATGAACATCATAAAGCTGAAAAAACGTGACCAGAGCCAGAGATTAATGCGAGATTCTCGCGTAAAAACATTGTATTGCTTAAATCTAATTCAAAGAAAAGAAGAAACAAATATCCCGATAAATCAGCAAAATATGATAGAAAAGAAAGGAAATTCCATCATATAATGCTTCTCACAATGGTTGCCTATGCCTAGGCACGAAATAGTTAAAGTAGTATACATTTCTAGCTAGACATGTTAATGTAATGAATTGCACTTTCTCTTTAAGTCTAATCCCCATTTCTTATCGTCTAACTCGTATCTTCTTGTCCAATTAACTTTACCTCATTCTCTATTACCCTTGTATTTGATTTGATGCTAACAAATCCTTTCATGTTTTTGATGTTGCTCCTCCACTAATCCATTGCCACTTACTTTCTTTGCTCTCTACCTCTCTCCACCGATGAACGAGGTTTTGCATTGAATGTTCAGAACCACCACCCTACTTTCTAACTAAACACTTTGTTAAGGAAAAGATTCAACAACCCCAGTTGGAGGTCCATCGTATACCTTCAATTAATCCTTCATCAAAACAATTAAACTGCTGTTATTCTCACCAAGCTAGTCATTATATTTTTCAACAGTGCAAAATACAAACTTAGTTCAATATCTTCCGACTTTAAGTTTGCGGAAGATTAATTAATGTAACGAGATGAGAACAGATCAGTGAGTTAATTAGTTCAATTAGTAACTGAATTGCTCACTGTATCAGTAGTATATAAATGGTATCACGTACTCGTGCAACTATGTGTCAAAAAATTACCTTCATTCTCAAAAAAACTCTTTTCTCTCTCAAAATTGTCACTGTTTTTTTTTTAATCATGGGTGTAAATTATTTATCGTTTTTATATACGACTAATTTCAACTAAAAAGCAATTTTCTTTTATAAAATTCTTATGCTTGTTTTTTCTATCCAACAATAATACTCAATGAAATATGTTATTCATATGCACGATTATGTATTATCTATACTAATAATAAAGGAAATATTTTCTTTTGATATTCACATTTTATTGGAAAATTTTATCTTTATACTATTTCTTAAATTTTCAAATTTTTCGTCTAACCTACATTAACTTCCTTTTATTTCTATATTGTTAATTTTTTCATTCTACCATTATTCTATTAACTGTATTTAACTTATTATTTGAAAAATTTTGAGAGGCTCTTCCCCTAGTTAATATAATAGGCATATATAATTGATATATAGTTACCTTTAACTTTTTTTTATAGAAAATTTTAACCTGAAAGTATCACTTTATCCCAAAAATAAATCAACCCTGTGTGAGGAGTAATACACCTGTTGATTATAAAAAAAAAAAAAAACTTTAGTTAAAACTCCTATATAGAAATTACTATAATGCAAGCATATGAAGAATTAAGAATTATTTGCAATATAAACTGAGATATTCATTAAGTAACACCTCCTTGAGTGTAATCGGCTCAATTTTTTTTAGTTTATTGGGCTAAACACATTAGTTGAAAAACTCTTTAAAATAATCAATTTATTTTTATAGAAGATAATTAGAAAATTAATATTTTAATTAAGTTAATATGGAATTTATTTTGGAGTTTACACGAAATATATATATTCATGCATCAAATCCCAACTCGAGCAAAAATACCATCTTTTTTAATTTTATTCTATATTGATATTTTTCATTAATTATTAAATTTAATTAATTAATATTATATATAAAAAATATTTGTGAATCATCTATAAAATTAATTTTAATTAACTGAAATATTTTTTGTATTTTATAAACTAAAAGTTCTAAGTGTACATATTTTAAAATTTCGAGGTATTTTTTGTTATCATTAAAATAAATTTATGTCAATTAAATTAATTTTACATTATATTTTATCAACATATTATTTCATTGAGTGAAGTGATTCATTTTAAATAAAATTAAAAAAAATAAATTATTTTTCCAAAAACTTTTAACTTAAAAGGAACTTTAAAATTAAAAAAAAATACTAAATAACATATTTTATTTTTAAAGCTATTATTTTCAATGCAACTTTAACTTTAAAGTAGATTTTAAGAAGAAAAAAAATGAACCGAACGTAATCTTTAGAAATGAATTGTAAGATTACACAGTTTTTAATGGGTTGTACTGAAATGAAAAGGTTATCACCGTCGCATTATGGAGAAAAGGGGATCTTGAAGAAGGAAACAAAGGCACGCATAGAACTAAGAGGTCAAATCAAATATATGTAACTATTAATTATCAACCTTACTCATTATTCATTACAAAATTATAAAATTCAGTGTCATTTTGTCTCTGAAATCGACAGTATTTGAAAGTATCTATCAAGGAAGGTAATACCACAAATTCTTTACAGACAGATAAGGTAGGATAAATATATGATCATCTAGGCAAGCAGAGTATAGTGACCTAAACAAATTTTAATTGATAATAAAATTTATAGCAGTTTAAATGGTGATATATGTGAAAGAAGTTAAATGATGAACTAATTAAGCTGAATTTCTAAACCGAGTAATATAGAAACAACTTCCACTATTTTTCTCTTGTTTAAGAACTGATGGTTTTATATTGTAAGCTCTGTTATAAATATTAAATCTTATATTAGCACTTACTTTTTTTTAAGTTATAAAATCTCATATCATTTAAGAATTCGAATCAAATATCATTTATAAATATCATTTTTTCTCAATTTAATCATATTTCTTTTATAAGGACAAAATCTTGACACTTAAATAAACATAAAATTTTAACTATGTTTGTAAATTTGATGTCAAAATATTTTATTTATTTATTTATTTTACTTCTTCAACCGATTGAGTAAGGCATTAAACCACTCTTTTTGGAAAGAAGAAAAATCAAAATTTACCACCTCTTTTGGGTGCAAATGACATATTAGCATATTATAATTCCTAATGGTTATCCAAATTTCACTAATAGTGATTATGTTATTACTTGCAAGATCTCTAAGTGGGTCTTACGTGTGGACAAAAATCTTGCATGTGCATTGAACAAGATACAAGAACACATCTATTTGACAAGGGTGATACCTTCAAACTCTTTCATTAGGGTCTACAAGGAACTTTGGACCGTGAAATTTTTAGCATGAAGGAAGTTGGATTAAGAAAGTGTCTTGCCTTTCATTCATTACACGGTCAATTATGCGAACCTACATTCAATGGACCATTGAACCTAATCACCATTGAGAATTGAGAATCATATACGGACAATGTATCTTGAAACAAAAGAACCTACCTTTTCAAATTCAGAATTCCATGTTTGATTTTCAAGTGTCTTATTCACCTAGTAGATAAGTATAACTCATAAGGTGCAGTAATTTTATAAGCTAAAGTTTATTTTATTTGATTTGATTCCATGGCTGTGTTTCAAAACTGGAATTAACAATTAACATTCTGAATCTTTGAACTTGAACCCTTCACGAACTTAGCCAGCTGTTTAATTGCTGAGCTGTTTGGATAGGCACTTTCATAACATGCTTAATTTATATATTATGGAACCAAGATGCCCCACAAAATAACCAAGTTAGGTGAAGATCCAAACTGCAAAAGGGTACCGTTTATCGTTAACATGGCAAGGAACACTGTGCATGCCTAACAAATTAGTCAGAGTGAAGTGTAGGTACCCTTTGAAGGGGGAAAAAGAAAATGGGATGTGGGAAAGAAGCTAGAAAGTGAAAAAGATCATGTGGACAAACCTGAAAGCGGTGTAACAGTTGCACTTGTACGGGGTGTCTCTACATGTCATAGTCCCATCATTCAGTACTGAGATTACAAAGCTAAACATGGAAGCAAACCACATTATTCTAGTTGTTTATCTGTTTACTCTGTCTCTAGTATTTTCTTATACGTACATAACTGCACATTAAATTTCTAAGGGCCACTAGCTAGCTAAGCATTATGTACTAATGCATCTAAATACTAAACATGGAGGCCATTGCAATGGCCTTCTAAGCATAGTTGCTTTAGGTCATTTTTTGGACGGATATATGTTTTTTTTATCTAATAAAAGTTTAGGTGAATCAAACTTCAATAACTCGACAAAATCAGGAATATGATATATTAGAACAAGTATCACGATTTAAAAAATACTTATAAAAGTATTTATAAATTATTCACTAACGAAGTCTATACATTTGTAGTGAAATTCAAATCTAAATCCTTGTGTGATATAAGTGTTATTCTTACTAATTTTTGTTAGTTTACAGTTATATTAGTATTCATGTTAAAGGAAAATCCTGTTTCTCTTTTGTAATGAAGAATATTTATTGAAGTATGTACAAATTATTCATGAAATCTTCACTATAGTAGTGTGATTCAAACCCAAATTGTAGAGGGATATAAATCTTATTCTTACCAACAAGACTAACCTTAATTAGCTCACCACTATAGTAATACTGATATGAAGGGGAGGCCTTGCTCCTCCTTTGTAATGAACAAGTCTTGTTTAGTGTATTTTGTATGCTATAGGTTTTCCCTTTTGTCCACAAGAGAAATTGAAGAAAATTAAAACAACCCTCTAAAGTTTATTATAACGTTTGAATTAAATCTTATTGGTTTCTAACTTTACTGTGTGTGGAGAGTTTCTAAGGTTCTGCGTCCATCACTCCAGAGTTATCCCAATAGAGTCATCCATCCTTCAATTCCTTCCTCAAAATTTGCTCTAACTGTGACTCAAATTTGTAAGCTAGTAGTATGGAAGTACTCAATAATCATATGACCCACTTGACGATATGCAAATATATGTGACACACCCTTTCAGCTGGGGAGAGATAATAGCAGTTAGCTTTAACAAGAATCCAAAGCGATTTATTTGTTTTTAAGGCAACACTAAGACCCATTGATAGACAATAGATGAAGGGCGCATCCCAATTGGTGCAAGGCATTTGCACAATGCTTACAAGAAGACAAATAGCTATGAGTCAAAACATAGTACCATCATTTGAATGCCATCCAAATGCCCCTTAACTCTGTTTCCTCTTGGCTAAGCCTTCTTGGAAACCTTCTTCCAGCTAAGGCTTTCACTTTCATGGAACATTCTTCTTGTGAATGTCTGGTTTGCCCTCGTGGAAGCTTTGCCTGCTACATTGTCCCTCTTCATCTTCACACAACCATACTGAATTATGGAGCTACTTTTGATATTAATTTCAAAAGAGAAATAATAGGATTGTAATATGTGACACACTCTCTCTTATTGATTGAAATTTATTGAAAATCACAAAAATTTAATGTCTTCAATACATTTAAATCAATAAGTGAGAGCATATATGAAAGAGTGTGATAAAGAGTATGTTGTTACCCATCCTTTATTTAAAATTATCCTCATAATAAAAAAAATGGCTACAAATTAAATTGCATTGCTATGGCAGACATTGAAGCATTGAGGAAGACTTTGTTGGACTATAGCCTATACCGTCGTTAGTGGACAACAAACAAGCGAGAAGACAAATACCTGATTCGTGTAGTCCATTGATTTGATAATATTGTAATCAAAATGTGTTCATAATTGAAGTATATTAGGGAAGCATTCAATCTTGAAACTTGGAGTTTACAAAATTGAAGTATATTAGGCAACTCTTCTGTACTATGGGAAAAATATGAATTTACTAAGCAATAATTAATTAGTTCCTATCTTCTAAACGCATCAATGAAAGAGTTTTTCACTAGGAATCCATGAATTAGCTGATATAAATTATTCTGACTTAATCAATGGTCTTAAACTCATGTCTTCAATAAATATTTTAAAATAAAATTTTATCATTTATAATAATTATATCCGAGTCTAACATATTTTTATTATTTGCTTTCCATTTATATATTAACCATTCGTTAAAAACGGTAAGGCTTTGTCCTTGCAGATCTTGAGATAAAGTGGGGGTGGATTTGGTATGGGCGTGTAAAGAAAGCTTTTTCCACAAAATTTAAACTAAAAATAGAAAAAAGGAACACTGTGCAAAGGCCCACTTGCAACAGTCACCGAAAGGCTGAATGCAGCAATTTAAGTAACTTGGCACATCACACGTGAATATATATGTATAGTGAAGGAAATATCTCACCACTACATCGATATTTGATTCGTCATGGAAGAAGAAGAAGAAAAACTTCATCTGTTTAATTAGTCTTATATCCATGTGTTGCCTAATTTTAACATTAATATTCGATAACTCAGCTCCTTCATGATCAATTTATGTATCCTCTTCCGAAAAATACCAAGGCCTTACTATAAAAAAAAAAAATCATTTTTTGTGTCTTGAGATAGCTTAGCCATTTAATTGATCCAACTCGGCGATTAATTCATGGTGTTGAGATCTTATTAGAAGCAGATGAAATAGAAGGTAGTGCCAGATCATTTATCAAAATTAAGAACTAATTGATGGCATGAGGTAACTCTAATGTACAGTAAGGTGAATTACGGGTTAAATTTAAATTATGTTTTGATGGATAACGAGCATGAAACCCTAGTCCACAGACATAAAAAAGTTTTCCTACATTGCGATAGAAGAGAAAATAACAACAGCAAGTAGTTCATTAATGTGACTGTGCACCAACCAGCAATATCTCATGGTCGGATATTCTTTGGCAATTCAATGTTCAAACTTGCTAATAAACTTGACATTGTATTATGATTTACGCATAAAAAATATTGAAAATTACGTTTAGAGTTTGTATTATATACACCTCTTCTTGTTGATCTCTTTTTCATTAAAAAAATCCCAAGAATTAGGATTCAAAGCCCAATCTTTTCCATTTGCTAAGTATTATGTCCACAAATATAGCCTTTTTCATTTACCGAAAGCAAATATAGTACTTCCAAAAGTAAAAATAATTTACTAAAAAGTGTGTCTCTGAATACAAATTAAAAACTTCAAAATCTAACATCATATCATATGTGCGAACTCAGAGTATTTATTACTTTTAATTCAAGCAATACAAATTAATTTTAAAAATATTAAAAGTTGATTAACTGCTATCCTAAACACTTATAATAAGGATTCCAAACTAGTTCTATTGTTTTAGGGTGCTCCCAGTAAGTTTGGGAGTACCACGGGTCTTCTTTTCAAAGGTTTACAAAATAGGTGTTTTAACTTTGGAAATTACAAATCAATCATTGCCATAAAGACTGTTTGCTGGAAGGTGCTTTAAATGGAATTGCCAGTAGTAGAGATTGCCAGATTGCAAAATGGGTAGGATTTGCAGGGCCTAACAAAATCTTATCTTATTGCTATAAATTTAAACTAACAAAAATAAATTGAGTTAATTTGGTCTGATATGATAAGTTATTGAACTTGAGTGAGTCACAAAAAATAAGATCCACGTAGAATTTGGAATGACCCAACCCATCCATTTTTTATGCTTGACCTGACAGTAAGGCCGGTTCATTTTACCATTTCTGGCTAGGAGGCATGGTGGTGACGGTTTGGTTGGTGACAATAATGTTTTATTGCTTCATTGAACATCATGCACCGATTTCTAATCTTACAGTAGTAACACCACATCAAAGCCCTATAAAAATTATTTCTCTCTATCCAATTCAAATTCTCATTGTTGTCTATGTCTTCATTGTCCTTTCATCCTAATTGAGAGTGTGCCACCAAAATCTTGAGACACAAGTATTAGGAAAGGACTTAATAACCATTACTAAGGCTTGTGCATCTTGATATATCTGAACCATTCACCAAAATAATATTATATCATATGGTTAAAATCAATTGGATGACAAGTGGTGGTCCATTTGCTAGGAGGGTCTTATGGCGATTTAGTTCTGGACTTCTTATATATATATTCACCATTTATTTTTTAAAGGATCACCATTGATTATTAGGTCTCAAAGATGAACATATAGAATTATTTTTCTGGTTATTTGTTATGAATGAGCACATTATTAAAAAAATAGTTTTTATGACGTATCTTTTACTATAGTTCTCAAAAACCATATTAGTATATAAGGTGATGACAATTTTGTAAATATGAGATTTTCAATAAAAATAATTTTACAAAAACCATTTTAAAAACTACCATTCAATGACTTTTTCACAACTCACAAATTAAGAATACTACTATCGGGTCTAAACTAGAAAGAGTTAATTGTGAAAAATGAAAATCATAATTTGTATATCAATTAAAAAATGAGATAAGTAAACATGACAAAATCATATAATTTTAACTTAAATTATGCAATAAGTATTTTGTCAAAAATCATATGGTATTGTTTGTTTTGGCAATAGGTTGGTCACAACGGTTTTATCCTTAAAAAAAGTCTTGATAGATTAAGAGAGAATGATATTTATAAATTTTTCTTAATTTCAACTCTTAATCGATATGGGACTCGTTGGCATTCTGGAACAGATTTTTCAAGCATTTATTATTTAATTTTCAACAAAATTTAGAGGAACTTATTAAAAATAGTTTAGTTTTACTTAAAATATAAGATTTTGATTGGGTGATTTCTTAAATATAAAGAAATTTCGTGTCTTTAAGTTGGTTAATAAATTAAGTAAAAATACCAGTAGTTTATATGAATATATATTAATATCATTTACATATCAATCATTATAATTTTTTTCTATTACTCGGCTATGTAATTATCCCTTCTTAAATAACTTTTTTTTACCAAGTAGGCTGAGATTAGATTGCATTTTTTTGGTCAATGAGTTAGTGGAGTTATTTTAAAGAGTAGGAGAGAATATTTCATCTTCAAGATTGACCTTGAAAAGACTTATTATTTTGTGATTCGGGTTTTTTAGATAGTATATTAAGTTATAGGGATTGGAGTTTTGTGAGAGATGGAGAACTTCGATTTGAGCATGTATATTTCATGGGACATTCTTGTGTATGTTTAAGAGATTAAGGCAAGGATCCTTTTTTATATTGTCTTATCTGCAAGGCATTTTTTGTGTGTTGTATTTCTCCTATAAGGAAGATAATAAATACTTATTTCTATCTTGCACGATAACAATTCGGATATGGTATATGCAGTTTACGAAAAATCAAGCCTAATGATATTTTTGCTCATTATACCCAATTAAGCTCTCTTTAAAGTAGGAAAAATTTTCATCATGTTCAACATTTTTTTTACACATTGTGGTATGATCTATAGGAATTATGCATAACAAAAGTTAGATTGTGAATAGATAGACAATGTTCAATTCTTTTCTTTTATGTGTTAATCTTTGTAGTTTGTCTTTATTTATCTCTTTAGTTTTACCTAGTTACACTGATGTATTAAAATTAAAGTACATTTACTCTCTTAATAAGGCTTTATTTATCTTTTTTTTTAAATTGCATATAAAAAATAGTCTTCATTAAAAAAAATAAACTTTTAGAATAAACATTACAAATATATGAATAGTATAAAGTATTATACTAACATTTAATATATATATATATATATATATATATATATATATATATATATATATATATATATATATAATGTTCTATAACACTAGCATTGATATATTTTTAGGGAGTGACATTTGTGAAAACACTTGGGATTAACTAGGACTATAAATCATACATAAATGATCAATATTAAAAGTAAAATGAATAATTTTTTAAGTGATTTTGTAACCACCAACTAACTTATAATCTTCATCATCCTTATAATCCAAATTTATTGTTATCATTTATCATAATAATCAAACATTCTCACAGTAGTCATCCTATATATATTGTTAATATAAATCTGCAATGTCTATATAAACAGTTTAATTTTTGTGGGATAAAAGTTATGTTACAAAAATTAATCCAATATCATTTAACTAATTAGTATATGAATAGCAAATGCATGTGATCTCTTTAGAGCTTTATAGGTATAGATTTGCTCGGTGAAGTAATCATTAATTTGGATCTGTTTGACATGATGAATGTTGTAAAGACAAAGAAATTGGTGAAACGAAGCTACCTTAATTAGATTGATCAAGTTTAAAGCTTCTAGTAGGTAGAGTTATTTCATCTATCACACTGTTGAAATATTTGAACATTCTTGTGCATATTAAACATATCAAATACATATGACATTTTTGTATTAATAAATATTAATTATTAATTTATTAATTTTTGTTAATAAAAAAATTTAAACTCACAATTTATCCTTTTCTTCCTTTATATTTTACCATCAAATTAATTTTATATCTACAATACATACCGTGTATGTAGTGTATGAATACACCAAAGGTATTTAATTAGTACTCTGTTGCAATTTACTCATTACTGATCCATCAATGGTGTTCAAGTGATTATTTCATTGAAAAGTACACACAGGAAACAGTTAATTAGGAAAGGAACTGGACCAATGTTAACTGGTTTTTAGATTGCATCCCAACTGCTTGTTAAAATGACTCGTAATAGCCATTTTGGGTTAAACGTAGGCAACAAAGAGAAACTAATCATCAAGGAAGGGGGCCTATTGGTTTTACACCAAAATCAATTTAATTTCACACACACCGTAACGTACCTTTCAATATAAAAACTAGTGATTTAAATTAATTTGAATACACTTCTCAATTATATTCAATTAACAGTAGTGCAAAAAAAAAATCAATATTCCACGGAAATCTAAAACAAACAAACAACACCAAACGTTTGTGTAAATGAAAACTTGCCATCAGCATGTGCAACGTGAAAGTGAACAAGTACTGATGAGAGGACTAATATGATGACTCTTGAAGCGTATTATGCTACGGACACATGAACATGGTTGAACTACATGGGGGCCAGTGACCACGTGGCACAGCCTAGTTCAACCACCAATGTTGGTCCTATTTGTTGGTTTTATTCCTGTTCCATATTATGTTGACCCTCACACTCCCCTCACTCCATTTCAATATTACCCTTGCACAGCCCCCATTCTCTGGCCAGCTTTTCTGATCGAGAAAAACAATGAAGGTGATTGAATTGAAACCATGCATACAACACCATTTTTGTTTCCCATGCATGTTCAATTTTAGTTGTACTACTTTTCCTTCACTCCTCCTTTACGTATGGAGGTTGGAGGTTTATTCTTATAGGTATTCATGTTAATTATCTTCATATATGACTTGTTCTGTCACAGATCTTCAATTGGGTTCACAAGAGGTTTCATCATCACAACACTCTGAAAGGTTTGATTGACCTCTATGTATAACTTATCTCATTTGCAATTTAATAAACCACATCCTTCACAAGCTCCATATATGGTGGCATTAAACAAATTAATCTTCATGATATACACATAGGTGTTAGTTCTTTTTCTTTTTTTCAAGAGAATGACATTTTTTTTTTTTTTTTTTTTGTTGAAACTTTGATATTTAACCGAGTCAAATGGAGTCATCTGATCCATGTAGCAGACCTGAGCTAATGAGATAAGGATTTGTTTTTGTTTTAGTGTCATATTTTCTTCTAATGAATCTTTTGGTTTTCACTCAGATGGGTTTGCTACAAACATGAAAAAGACTGAACCTACAATTAACAACACGGATAGTCAAGCTTTGCTGAAACAAGTTGCCCTCACTGAATCACTTGGTGGATGGGAAGATGGCATTCTAACCATTGGCACTCTCGGCTATGATCCCTTAAAGAGCATCAACCCTCACAAAGAATACTTTGCTTTGGAGATTGAAGTTGAACAAGAAGATGGTGAAGGAGAGAACAACATCATGGTTGATGATCATCAGGAGGAGGAAAAGGGCTATAATGCTGCGCACGAGGAACTGAATCCATTGATATACAACTCATTTGAGCACAACTTTGAGGTGGATGTTGTTAGTGAAAACAACCATGATGATGGTGATGTGGTAGTTAGAAGCTTCAATGATGAAATTGTTGTGGCTCCACCTGTGATCTCTTATGAAGTCATGGAATCAAACGATGTGGATGCTGATGAAAAGAAGAAGAAAGGAGAAAGGATCACACTAGCTGATCTCTTCTTGGCTGACACTGATGTTAAGATAAAGCTTGACCCTTATGCCAAAGTCTGCCACCTTGCTTCAAGTGAAAAACCAAACCTTAAAGCAAAGCATGGACTCTCTTTTGCCAAGAAGCTCATTCCCCGTGTTAAAGACAATCCCCATCCAATGAAAGATATCAAAAAAGTAAGTTGTTATTACAGGGGGGAAAATGTCATGCACTCATAGTTTGATATTGGATTAGTTTTCATTGATAAAACGTTTGTTTAACAAAAGTTAAAGTCGGTTGAATTTTTATGCATTTTTAATGTAAGAAAAATTACACGATGAACCAATCAAAAATCATTATTAGTATAATTTCTAATACAATTAATATAAAATTTAACAAACTAATTATACAAAATGGTTTGTTATTGAATGGGAATATAAGAACTATTTACAGTGGGAGTATATAGACTATTTACTATTAAAATATTGTGGATCTACACTAAATTAATAGAGTTAATATATACTATCTATATATTAAATATTACAATATATTTTTCTATTAGTATAAACTAAATTTTTATATCAATCAATACTTTAATTTCTGCTAGACAAATTGTTATATCAATGGTTACAATTTTACTGTCTATTTTTTTCCATTGATAAATAATATTTTTTGTAGCCAGTGCCTCATTCACTAGCTAAAGACTGTGGAATTAAAACTCTTCAACGAATATGAAACAAATTAACTGGCTGGACCAAGTCAAAATTGTTGTTTTCTTGGGAACATGCATGTATATAGTGTCGGGAAGTTCAATCTGATTAAGCCGCTAATAGCAGATTTTGCTTGAATAAGTTTGATTAAGTATTTTTTTAATGCTTTGTAGCTGATGAAGAAGATGTTGAAGAGGAAAATCCACCCGGATCTTGATGTCAAGAATCACAAACCAGAAGGTCAGGAAGTGAGTGCAGCAGGATTAAACATTGATAATCACATGAATGAAGGCAATGGCTCAAGTTATTTCCTTCCAATTTAAGGTATGGTAGTTCCAATTTATGTGTTTTCATCTATTAAAACAGTGCCTTTTTTTTTCTGATAATATCTTTAATATGGTTTTTCTTACTTGTTTTCTCTACACTAGACAAACATACACATTTGCTTGTTCTGATGATGTCTATAGATATTTCTTTTTATAGTTTGGAACAAGAATAGACAATGAAGGTCGTCTATTTCTTCAAAATTTCCACCTAGTATTTCTTATAATTAATTTTGACCTATATATTAGAAGAAAAAGAAATTATAATACACTTTTTAGTCAAAAACAAATGTCCCTTTACACTTTTAATTTATTGGTCTTGACTTAGTAACATATTTTTGGATGGGTGATGCTAATCACACATTCACTGATTAGTAAGGAAAGAAGAAAAAGATAACACTAGAGGCAATAAAAAAATTATATATTAATATAGACATTGATTGTGGTATATACAGGTTTTTTTATTTATGAAATTATTCTATAATAATTGTATATTTATCCGTTGGTACAGGTCAATATATCATATTATTAGGTTAAACTCATAATATTTATATCATCCAATCAATTTTCATTAATCAAAGACTAAGGTAATCGGAACAAGCTTTATGACAAACCATTTTAAAAAAAAATATATAAAAAAATTATTAAAATCAACGTTTTGCATAGGTGATTATCGTTTGCTTTTGTATCCCAAATATGATCTTTCGTTCATTCATAATCTTTTTGACAAACCTTTGCAAGTAAAAAAGGAAACTCTTGCATTATTTTTCTCTGTTTTTCTCATTAAACTAATACTACCATTTTTTTTCTTCAACCACAACATCTTCTCGATTTAACAAGTTACAGCTTAGTATATTTACCGCTACGTATATACATGCATTTCTCAAGCGAGAAAGATACAGGGTCCAAAAACCAGTTTCCAAAATGTCATTTTCCATATGATAGTAATAGATCAATTATTTATAATCTATGGGTCCCTCCCACAAAATAACCCTGAAAAATCCAAGCAAGGAGGTAAAAATAACATCTTCTAATGCATCTTTAAAGTGGCAATCACGTATTGTATTCCTCTTGTTGTGACCTTTTGCCAGCCAATATAATGGAAAAAAGTAGGGACAAAAGCCAGGCAATATAATTTATCTAGTTTTATTGATATTTTTTTAATACTAATGCATATGACAATTAGCTTATTAGGAGACTTTTAGACAATTTCAAAAACTGTAATTGTGTGCATGATCCAGTTAATGGTACTAATTTGATTTAAGAAATGGTGCATTTTTACATAAAAAATTATCATGCATTATTTATTTTATTTCTCATTTTATTTCTTATTTTTTGAAAATAGATAATTTTTTTATATAAATATAATTTGTCGTTTCATTTATTCTACTTAATTATAGAGCCTAGCTATATGTATAGCTATATTGTAGGATTTGATGGAAATATATAAAAGTAAACAAAAAGACGTACATATGATCTTCAGCTTGTCAGTTGTCACGAGGACAATCGTGTTTTGTATGGCATTCTTCTTATGATATAGCTATTATTGGGGGTAAAAGTAGCTATATCTACATGATTCTTCGATGAGTTCCATCTGAAAAAGGAGGAAAAAGAAATTGGAATTTTTAATTAATATTATATTATATATTTCAATTCTTTTATACTAATTAACAAAGTTTATATAGCTAATTGGCCATTTATAAAATGACGAGTCCAATAAATAAATTTATTTCTCTATCTGTTTCATTAATTATTATTGGAATTAATTGTATTGAAATAATTTCTGACTTGTCGCAGGTACTAGCTAGTATTGAGCTGATGGGAGTATCACTCTTTAATCATCTGAAAACGTAGATTTGTTTATGATATATGTAAGATCAAATACTTAGATTTTCTTCTTGTTTTTTTATGACCAATGCATTGAACCCATGTGATTCTGTAATTTGTGCTATCCCTTTGTTTCTGTTGGCTTTAGTTTAATTTGACGTAAGGAGTGGATGTCTCTATGTACCTGCCTGTGGTTCAGGTTTATATTTTGGCACGCCTTTATGCATAGTTTTGGATAATAATTGGATTTAATGCATGCAAGCTGAGCAATTTTATGGTGCGACGGAAAGAAAATTTCCACTAAAAAAATGACAAACAAATAAAGTCATGCAAATAGTATCATATTATTTTTCTTAGGAACTACAACTCCAAGTTCGGCACAAAATAATGTGAGTGTCCCAAAAAAATAATAAGAACACTCCCCCTCTCTTCCCTCGCAAAAGATGATATATACTTAGTGCTTATCTTGATTATCTGAAGAATTCACCAAATGTATGCCATGAGAAAAATGTTAGAAATGAAGGAGGAGGAGGAGAAAATCTACAATGAATTCATTAACGGTTCCATGTAGTATTATTTATTTATCTTTTAAAAATATATATTTGTTATTTTAAATGTGTTAAATAGTTCTAATTTCATGCTCTTATTTCTTTCTAATTCTTAAATATATATTTTATACACTAATTATAAATGAGAATAATAATAATAATGGTCATATTAAAATGTTAAAAATAGTTTCAATATAAACAAGAATATTAATTATGATTTATAATCTAAATGTTATCTTTTGTTAACTTTCTAAGAATATATAATAGTTAAAATATCAATTATTAAAAAATCATTTAATAATATCAAATATTATGCTATTAATAAAAAAATTAAATTTATATTTTTTTAACAAATGTTATCTGCGAAAGTAGCTTGAGTCTCTCTTTTTTCCACGAGTAGCTCATTGAACATTTCTTCCGATTCATTATTTACAAGGTTAACAACCAAAGCCTAATTAAGTAATTGGAAGTCAAACCCTTAAATATCTTTTGATTAGGGTGACTCTTGCCTAGTCCTGCTAAGTTATGTGATGCCATTGACTTTCATCAGTTTGTGACGTGCTTCATTAAAAAGTGCAGAAATTATATATGGGGAGATTTGGAGAATAAAATGTTGTTTAAATTTATTTGTTAAAAAATATTTTTTTAAAAATAAAATAAAAAATTTAGTATGATTGTTTAAACTATTTTTGTTTTAAAAAATGTGTTATTTTATTTATTTTACTTCTTATAAAAGTATCTTTTAAAAGTTTAAATAAACTTATTCAAAATAAGTTCTCATATAATTTAACTGGAAGTTAGTTTATACTATCCCAAAACTTAGGTGAATTGGGACTTATGGGTGTAGATGATCAAATCAAAATACAAGTGTGCTGATGCCATTATTTTCAAAATAAATGGGCATAGACTGACTCAATTTTTTTTGGCATGGTGAGTTGATAACTTGAGTGTTGTATTTTAGTTTGGTAAGGTGTGGCAACTATCAACGGGAACTAAACCATCACACTTTATGGACTAGCTAGGAGTTGGATCAATGATTATATCACGCAATCTCATGATAGCATTAAGTTCTACATTTTAAGACTTACAGATTTCTTTTAATTTATGGCAACTATGATTGAATTTGGGGGCAAGAAATCCTTGGTTTTTTCAACCAATATGCAACTATGATCATGAGGTTTCACTTATATGAAAAAAATCAATATTTCAAGCAAATGCAGGAATAATGATTGATTGACATATGATCACATGAAGTAGGAAAAACTCATAATAAGTGTCTAAGGCAAAGAAATCACATGCATGACACATACTATAAATTGAAGTGTTTTCATATTTGATGATTTGGGGAGAAAATTTCAAAATCCGAAAACAACTAGGAGTGAGAATATATGTAAACAGGATTATTAATCCTTGTACTAATAAATGCATTCAATTAAAAATTAATAAATGTGAGTGCTAATAGTCTAACATCTATTGACTCACATAGGCTAATAAGAGAACAGGGACCTTTTTAAGTTATTGAATTTTTATATATTTTATAAAATATTTTTTAATTATTAGTAATAAATTTATTATATTATTTGTATTTAATTTGTTATTAAAAATTAGTAAAATTTATTTTCTATCTAAATATAAAATAGAATAATTATATTAAATGAGAATATTTTTAAAAATTATTATTTAATAAAAATATTTTAAAAAAATTCTTTAACAACTTTTTTTGGATTTTCTTTGTTAATTTTTTTCTCTTTCAATTTATATTTTTTATTGATGCACAATGAAAAAGTAACTTTATTTTAATAATATTTGTTGCACAATCCATCTTTTTCATTTTTATTTTTAAGTTGAACTCAAATATTTTTAGAAAAGAAACTACTAATAATTAAAAGTAACTTTATATAACAATATAAATAACTTATTATAATATTAAAATATATTTATACGTTCAAAATATTTGTTTGATAAGAATTTTAATTATAATATAATACTTTATATAATATTTTTTTTATATAACATAAACATTTATATTATACTAATATATTATAAAAACGAACAATCTTTAATGATACGTGTGTGTGCACACACGTGCGTGCTTGCATATATGTGTAAATTTAAGTTTTAGTAAGCATCACTTTGATATTAATAATGTAGATATTTTTTCCAAATTAAAGTTAGTAAAAGAATTACTAATAAAAGTATTAAACTAAAAGAATTACTAACAAAAGGAATTAGTGTCCTAATAAAAGTATTGAACTATGTTAAAAAAACAATTTTTTAGTGTATGTAATGTTGATAATATATTATTATTACTTCTTGTGATTAATGTCAATGTTGAAAAGATTTTTAAAAGAAGATTTAATTTGAGATAAACTATGTTATATAATAGTGATTAAATAAGTTATTGAAGAATGAAATGTTAAAATTACTTCATTATTAAAGTGTAGTTGTCAGATGTAATTCACATAGAAAAATAAAATAAACATTGATGAATTGTATTAAAGAGGAACTCAAGTAAAATATATGTTAAAGACCTCAAAACTTGTAGACACTTAATTGGTTTAGGTTCATACCACATTGAAACTTTATAATGACAAACTAATTTGGACGAATAAGGAAACATGTTATAAATCTTATCTTATTGTTCAATTCTTATCAATAAAAAATAGAAACAAATGATATTATTTTATAAAAATATGAAACCAGTTTAATTTTTCATAGAGTAAAAAAATATATAAATATTTTGTAAGAAAAAATGAATTTACTAAAAAGGAAAAAAGTAAATAAATCATCTCTTAAGTTTACAAAAATTTTACAAATATCTAAAAAAAAGTAAAGTGTGTAGCAATTTAATTTCTTAGAAATAAGATTAGAAGAAATAGTATGTGTATTGATAATATAAACTATCATTTACCAGAAATTATTATATGTTATAATTTTATACATTTTTATAATAATTATATTAAAATTTATATAATTTTTTTTGATAAATTAATAATATAAATTTTTTGAATACTTTTTTACATTAAAAAAAACACATGTATTCTTCATATGTCTTTTTTCTCCATAATAATACAGTTATTTTTTATTACAAGATTAAAAAATGGTAAACAAGAAATATTGAGTAATGCAAATCTTCCTAGTCAAGATTTTATTTTTGTCAAATTAAATAAAATTCAATTTTATTGGCTGCTTTAAATGTTACTTTTAATATATTATTTTCCAGGTAAACAAAGTACAAACACATATTTCAAAGTTTGACTTTAATGATCTGAGCGTTAGACACGATGTCTCGTCTGGTACATGTCCTTTTTTCCCTTTTTATTTGTTTATTTAGTAATAATACCCAATTTTTTCTATAAAAAATAATTGTTGAAAGTTGGGCAGGACAAACAGTTTTAGTTGATAAATAAATAAGTTGAATTAAAAATATTTTAATAAAATTAATAGCTAAATTAATTAATAAATATAAAATAATTCAAATATAAATTATGATAAAAACAATACAAAAATAAAACAAAAAAATTATAAATTCAAAAGTTTTGTGGATTATCATTTAAAAATCTTTCAAAATACTCTTTTTCAAACAAACTTTTAAATTGGTCAAATAAGTCTGTATGATAGAAGGTCTGTACCCAAAAAAATTATTTAAATATCCAAAAAATAATAATTAGTCAAGTAAGTTAAAAATTAATTTATAAGTTTTATGAAAATATTCAATACACAAATGAATGAATGTAATTAATATTTTTTATTTATATAGTAAAAACTATTCCAACTATTTAATATTACATTTATTACTATCTTTTTTTGTTTATAAAAAATATTTGAATTTAATAAATAAGTTTGTAATAAATAATAGTATTAATATTATATTTAATTTTCAAATAAATTTAAAAAATATTTAAAGTTTGGACTTTTCAAATGTAAAAAAAAGTATTATAAATAATTTAAGGTTGTTGAGAAAGAGAAACCACAACAAAAAGTGGTGTCCTAAAGAAAGACCATCTTTCTCTTTTCTGTATCACCGTGTAAGAAAATTTCTTCTTCAACTTTTCCTATCAATGGTTGTGCCTTTCGTTTCTTTCTTCATTTTTTAGCCTTCGTAATCTGAATTTTTCTTGGGTTTTTAGTATTAAACAATTATATTTTCCTGTTGTGTGTTGTATTTTATGAATAACGTGTGAATTGTAAATGTGGTGTGGTTGGTTTTTCTGTGTGCAGTGGAAGAGACTGAGATGGGTTCAAAAACCAAGACTTTTACCTTTGAAGAGGTGGCTAAACACAATCACAGGAAGGATTGTTGGATTATAGTCAAAGGGAAGGTGAGTTTTTGTGATCTGAAATTGAGTTTCTGTCATAAATTTGATTCCTAATCTGTTTTTCTTAGTTGATCTGTTTTTGTTTATTGGATGAATCTGATTTGTGAATAATCCATAGTTGAATTGCACATTCATGACTTTATCATACTTGATTTGACTAATCCTGGGGGCTTCAAAATTCCCCCATGCATGGTTTGGGAGTGAGGTGGATGGGGTTCAATTTATTCAGAAAAGCCATTAATTGAATTTGAATTTTATATTAAGTTATTAAAAAAAATTAAAATTTGTGTATGACATCTAATTTTTAAAATTTTGGTATAAAAAATAATCCAAAATTCTTTTATCAATTTAATCCCGAAGTCTGACATGTAGGACTGTAATTATGTAGTGATAGGGTTATAGGAATGCCTGAAAAAGATGAAAATGACAGTCATTAGTCATTACCAACCCTCAAATAATAATCATGAACAAGGATTTTCATACAATGATTCTAAATAGGTGTCTCCCCTTATGATAAATGTTACTCCTTCCATTCTAAATTGATTGATGTTTTAGCATTAAAAAAATCATATTGGTTAATGATGTTTTCAAACAAATATTTAAACGTGTATTTCAATGTTGCACCCTAATAAATATTGTTGTTTTAAAACACTTAATAATATATTTATTGAAAATAAAAATAAAGTTAGGATATTGGCCCCTAATAGATACTATTGTTGTGGGTATTTGTTTTTCTTAATTTGTATGAAAAACCTTAAACACATGGATTAAGAAAAACAAATACTTACCGACAATGGTATTTAATAAGGGTCAATTTTTATTAAAAATGTTTTTACTTTCTTTATTTCAATAAAAGCATTGTATTTATAAAAAAACAATATTACTAAAGAGCAAAATTGGAAGAGATGTTTTAATATTTCACTTAAAACATCAATCAATGTGAAAAAAAATTTGAATGCTAAAACGTCAATCATTTTGGAATGGAGGGGGCGTATTTGATTATATTCAATAATGAAATATACTGAAAGCTAGATTAATCACAGTGTTTGCAATGGGAATATGTTATTTAATGATTTAGAGAGTTGTCTAGGCATAATTAAATGTCATATATATACCATTTGTAAAAACTGGATTGCCTTTTTTTTTTTTTATTTCCTTCTCATTTTGACACTATAGCATCCACAAAAATACTATTAGAATTATTGTATTCATAATTTTGTTGAGGGATATGACTATCAGGATTGGAGTACAAAAACACTATCTAGTATTAACCGTTCAGTCATTCAACATGAATTAGTTAGCATGCGCCTGGTTGGTAAGGAGACTATATTTGATGCTTGTTGATCTTGTTATGATCTATGGCTCCTGGCTGTTGAGTCTTTTCCCGAAGTGACATTGATGTGAAATTATTTATTGAGGAATAGGATTATCCTGTTTAAATAAGTGGAAGTTAAATGAGTTATTTTTCAAGTGCTCATTACATATTGTCATAACACTAACTGAGTTAACTAATTCGTAAACTAACATGTCATTTCCTATCCAAAAGAAGATTTTACTTTCTTTTTTGGTTGAAAACGAACCAAATTTTACTTTTTAGAACAAGTTGTTTGTCTGTAGTGTTGGCCACTGCATATTTATTGGCCTGTATACTTTTTTTTTTCCTTCTAATTATTAAAAGAAGGAATGCTATTGAAGAGAAGAGAATACACACACACTCGAAAAGGGAAAGCAATGAAAGAAGAAAATCTTCAAACTACAATTCTACCAAATGAAACTTAGCCAAAAAATTCTTACTCTCCAGGTTTCCTAGACCTTTAATCTCCCAAAGCTTCATGAGCACAAC
The DNA here is from genome assembly GCF_000004515.6 of Glycine max. Classification (NCBI taxonomy): domain Eukaryota; kingdom Viridiplantae; phylum Streptophyta; class Magnoliopsida; order Fabales; family Fabaceae; genus Glycine; species Glycine max. The sequence goes on along the minus strand of NC_038252.2, from coordinate 1,999,284 downwards.
TTATTTAGAGGTGGCGAATGGGAATGATCACCTTTCCTCTCTTCTTATAACTTTACATGGTATCAGATATTGATGTCTCCATCAACAAAGTACAAACACCTCTGCATCCATCAACACTCCACCCCCTTCAAGCACTCAGAATCTCAATCTTCTCAAATACCTCCACTCCTACTCAATACCTTTCGCTTGTGATTTCTACCAAAAAAAAATACGTTGCTAAAAACTCTTGATTTCAATTTTCAAAGATTATCTTCTCTGGAAATCCTCATTCATTCCTGTCCTTACTTAAAGCCTATAATGTTTTCAATCCTATTGAAGGCTGCCACACCACCACCTCTATCTAATCAGAATGATACTAATTCTTTCCTTCCTAGTTATCAGCAAAAGAAAAATGATCCTTGTTGGTAACATCATAAATGTCAATCATTTATGTGAATGGCAACCATGTCATTGAATATTCTATTTAGACTGTCTTTACTCTTAGAGAGAAATATGAACTCATTGGTGGTTAGTTTAGGAAACTTTAGGGACTGGTAATGTTATCGAGCCTATAAAGTTATGATGATGCTACCATAAACAACATTGTTGAAATAAATATCTGACAGTAAATTGATTAGCCAATCAAATGGTTGAGCTATTTTTTTATATATTTCTTTTTACACATTGTCTGACAATTGAACGGTTAATAATACTTTGCACTGCTGGAAGGACTAGTAGAAGGGGATATAAGAAAAACTCTACTAGAAAGAATAAGGTAGCTTATGTTTGAGTTACCGTTGAAGGGATATCCAAGATACTTTTATCAAAGTATTTCTTTCATAATTTCTCTGTTTTTGATGTGTTGAAAATCATACTACCAATATTTAAAGGTATGTTTGCTTTTGCGATCAAACATTGGTAGCATAAATTCTAACACATCTAAATAGAGAAAATAGAGAAATTACGAAGGAAATACTTTGACGAAAGTACCTTGGATATACCTGCAATGTTTACCCAAACATATGCTATTCTATTTAGTAAAAATTTTCTTTTATTCCCTTTTAGCAGCCCTTTCTGCAGGGCAGAATATTATTAATCCATTCAATTATGAAACAGTGTGCAAAAAGAAATATATATAAAAAAGAACAGCTTAACTAACCATTTGATTGGCCAGTCAATGCATTTGAACGGAGAAGTTATAGAGGGCTTGCTTTGACAAAATGTCGTTTGAGGAATTCCAACGGTACCCCAAACAGGCTATAAATGGTTAAACAAACATACCATACTAATTTGTACCTTTATTTCTAGATGTCAAATGCATTCCCCTAGTTCTTATCCTTCTCTTTTCAGTTTTATAATTAATTGGGTATCGAAACTTAAGGAGATATTCCCTTGGATTTTTCTTACAAATAGTATTGGAATACAAGTGTGAGGTAAAGTTTCATATTGAATAGAAGTGAAAAAGTTAAGTACCATATAAGTAAGGATAGGACCCATAAACTTGAACCTTAAGGTTTTGGGTTAAAACGTGGTGTCAAATTTCTTTATGTGGTTGTTCATGGCTTATTAGTGTAAATCTCCCCGTGTTTACTCCCCTCAATTCCCCAACAACTGGTATCAGAGCCAGGTTTGACTTGGTGACCGGATCAGACGAGTGAGATGACGGCAATGGATTCTTAACCTTGGGGATCCCTTGTATCGAAAGTCTTCTTGGCGGCGTGTCCCGTGGGTATGGAATACTCATGGATGATAATGACTTCTACTCGAGAGGGAGACTACAACCATATAAGTGAGGAGAGAACCCATAAACCTGAGCCTTAAAGTTTTCGGTTAAAGTATGGTGTCAAATTTCCTTATGTGGTTGTTCATGGCTCATTAGTGTAGATCTCCTTGATATTTACTCCCCTCAAATAGTAGGATTATATATACATCAGAATAATTTGCCTAGCATAGTAACATGCATTCCATTGATTGATGCAGGTGTATGATGTCACCCCATTTTTGGATGATCATCCAGGAGGTGATGAAGTTTTAGTGACTGCAACAGGTAATTATCACTTTATCTTGGTCAGTTTCACGCCATTAACATTATGCAATCAAAATAATAGACACAGAAAATTAATCAATAAAGAAACAGAGAAAATAATAGACATGAGCCAAGAATGTTTGTTTTGGTCTTTACACAGAGAAGGATGCCACCACTGATTTTGAAGATATTGGCCACAGTGATTCAGCAACACAGATGATGGAAAAATACTTTGTTGGGGAGGTTGACACCAACACTCTTCCAGCACAAGTTACCAGCAACAACAGTGTACGCCAACCAACACAAGCACCACCTGCCTATAACAATCAATCTTCAGGATTTGTTGTGAAGATGTTGCAGTACATAGTGCCATTGCTGATATTGGCCTTTGCATTTGGCCTGCAGTACTATGGCAAAAAAAACAAGTCCACTGAGTCAGAAAATTGAATTTGAGTTTGTGACCATTGTTTTAGTGGTAATAATAGACTGGTGGCAGTGTTGTTTCTTTTCTTTTCTTTTTGGGGTATCATTTAAAACTACTTCACTATCTCAAATACCATGCGGGGATTAATTTTGTATTCTTAGTGTGTTGTGGCCTCTTGCTCAAGTTATGCTTGTTGTTATTTAGGTACCGTTCGATTGAGTGGAAAGAAAAGAAATAAAAGTTCTAAATCAGAGTAAAAAGGTGTTGGATCATCTCATGATACTATTCATTTATTCTCTTTCCCCCTTTCTTCTCAAGCAAATGGAGACTTAGACTCAATCTAGTATCTCGTGAATAATATTTTGAAATAGATTCAATTAAACCTAGTAATTGCAGTACATATAATGCTATTTTCTGTTATGTTCCATGTTTGTAACCCTGACTAAATATTGTTTTGTTAAAAAGATTGAATCGTTTAATGGCAGGTAATCAAAGTCGTGAATACCTCTTAAGTACAAATATGTATCTTGTTTGGGAATTACTTTATGTTGACGATATTATAATTGTGTTCATCTCTCTTTTCATAGACATTAAACAGGTGAGATTATGAAACTTTTTGTACATTTAAAAAGAGATTCACAAAATTTTCACATGAAAATTTAATTTCTCATAATATTTATTCAATTCCCATCCCTTTTGTTTGCTTGAGAAAGCTATATATGGATCTAACCATGTTATCTGTATGTTATTGTTCTCGGGCTATGGTTTCTGTATACTTAGCATATTGAGCTTGCGTTAGGTTTAGATTATTTTTTTTACATGTTGTGTTAGGTTTAGATATTCAACAATAGTTTTGTATAATAGCAGGTTTGAACCTAGAATTTTATATAAAGTATTTAAATTGTTTACTATTAGGCTTACGTTAGTAGGTTTCAACAATAGTCAATACATCTTTTTGAACCCTTTAGATTGACCAATTACATCTTCTGCCTTTTCTTTCTATGCGCTTAAGACCGAAAGGTTGTGTATCCTCTGAACGATCTCCAACCAATTAATTAATTTGATTGCATCAAACCATGATCAAATCGATTCAACCAACGATATTCTGCTATGCTCGGGGATTCTCCACGATAGCAAAAACTGAATTCCAATCCTCGAGGGGGTATCATCATAACAAGTAACTTGAATACACTGTCTAGGTGACCTCAAACCCTAGAAGAAACCTATATTGCAACACCTTTAAAAAATTTACCATTCCTTAGTCAGGGTATGTTGTAGGCATTATTTAGTTTATTTGTATAAGTAATTATTATCATTAAAACAAATACAACCAGCAGCAAAATAGTTTTTACAACTAATATTCTTCCTCTAACGGCGCCCTTAATAGTTTAATTTTAACAAGCACATAATTTTGGCTGGATAACTTGCTTCGATGATCAAATTTGTTTCATACACCAAATGTAACCGTTCGAAGCAAATTAGAACCTACTATTCTCTTAACTTATTTTGGTTTTTAACAAAAAGAGAAAAAAGAATTTTACATTTTTGAGAAATGAATTTTCACTTATGATATTAATCACGCTGAATCCATTGTAGACCCGTTATAATTCTTTTAGAACTGACCGTAGAGCTATAGATAGATGAGACTTGAGAGAGTATAAAATAAAGTTTAAGATTCGGTCCCCCACTTAGTGAATCCCCATGACAAAATGTGTCATTTAGGTGTAGACATCGTTGGACCCATCCATCTTCCTTTGTGAGCTAGAGGGCAATAACCAAACGTAAAATCTTGTTTGTCCCACTTTGTTTGGCCCAATAAAACACTAAACGACCCACGAACAAATTTGTCCCCTTTGTTATGTTGTCAATTGCATATTTGAGCTCACCTTATTTCACACTCCTTTCTTTTTGTTTTTTTCTCAGTAAAATTTTTTCACTTGCCTTTTTTTTCTTTCTAACATAAAAAGGATAAAGTATATGGGATGAATATGCCGGGAGAATTTTATTTTTTTTTGTTTAATGAGACTCAAATAGGATAAAGACTCAAGCTTCAACTGGTGTCATGTCATTCATATTAATTTGATAAACCGATAGGCTTTTGGTAGCATAAGTTTTTTCTCTTCTTTTTTTCATGTCTTTGGATAAATCTTTACAAGGAAAAGGCTAGGGAAAATTCTTTCTATATTTTTAGTTATGACTTTTTATAAGGGAAACAGTAGTCTTCGTTTTATCCTTAAGCTGTGAAATAATTTTATTAATTTAATTCATACGATGCCAAGTTTTTATAAGACTATGCTTGGATATGTGGAAAGTGACACATTTCAACAATTAAAAACCAATAAATAGGTAACAAATGTATCTCAACCTAATGTTTGGTCACATACATTGATTAGTGTTCTTATCAATAATGTCCGCTATGTTTGCAAGAGGTTGGTAGATAGTGGTTTCTCTAGAATATCATTATTCTTGCTTTAGTCTTTAGAACTTTGATTTGATGTGCAAATTCACAGGACAAAACAACGAGCAATCCGAAAAGAAAAAAAAAGAGAGAGAGAACGAAAGAGAAACAAGGACAATTCTAGAAGTAACATAAAAGATCATGTGAAATCATAATTTCCCTCAACTCGAACTATATATGAAGTTAATTAGAAGTCATTTACATGTGAAACTCTTTTTATTAACACTAGTTAATTAGAAATTTTCAATAGATATTACAACTTGTTACATACTATGTTTGTTTCTTGGAATGTCACGCTAATGGTGACCAACATGAAACCTAGCCTTGTTGCATGGTTTTAAGCTGTTATGTTGATAATAATTAAGATTATCCGGAAAATTAAACTTAAAACGCATAACCAGGTGATTTAGAAATATCGATAATTTTGGTAATTAGGAGTCATTGTATGTTACTCAATTTGGATAGAGTATTCAATAGGGGATGAACTGATCTTGGATAAAAGCTTTGATGGGCACAACCTGATGAATGCATTGAACTATCCACAATTGAGTCCAATACTACTTTATCGTCCCAACAAAGAGACCACCACTAACGTCTAGGATAACTAGCATTCCGTGATCCTCGGCTGTTACACATGTCTACACTCTGAATTGTCCATCTTGCAAATGTAAGGATTGTATTGTAGGGCATGATCCTATATAAAGGTAGTAACCAATATTCATTTTCGAACGGCATGAGAGTGTTTATATAAGTTGTTTGATTTTAAGTAAAGTTGTTTAAATTTTTTTCTCACTAAAACATTGTGAAGTTGCTTATATAAGTAATTATTGTTTAATAATATTATACCGTAAAAAACATACTTTTAAGTATTGTAGGACCTATAAAATTAATTTATAAACTCATTTTAACAATCTTAGAATAGGAGTTAATTTTTGTTTAAAATGTTTAAATCTATATAAAATTATGATAAACAATTCATATAAACAACTATATATTATAGATACTCTAATAATATTATTTAGATTCTTAATTAAGTTGAAAGTCACGTTTACTTGACTCTCATAAGTGCCTGTGAGTAAATTTTCAATTTAATTAATTTTCAAGATTACACAAATCATTTTAGTTTTCAAAATTTTAGTTTAGTTTTTTATTTTATTTTTTACTATCCTTTTATACTAAAAAGGAATAACTAATATAGAGGGTCATGTTTGATAGATAATATTATCTTTTAAACATGTGATTAGAAATTTAATATTTGATGTTTGCATATAAAAAATATTTATTAAAAGAAACCTTTAAATGAATCTCACTGCTTCAAAGCATTAGTCATTAATTGTCGGTCAAGAGATACTCAAGTTAAAAAAAAATGAAATAAAATGAATGTCATTTTGGAAAGTCAAGGACAAATTGAAAATTTTTAAATCCTAAAGACTAATTTGACGATATACTCTACTAGAATACTTTTAGGTACTCGATCACCTCTCCGCCCAATATTGAATCTTTAAAAACATCTAGCTTTCACTCAGAAAAAGAAGACTCGAGAACAAGATTCACTAACTTTAATCTTTAGAAGATTAAGCTAAACTATTGTAAAAACTCACCTTCTACAAGATTCATATCATTTGTCCTTTTGTGTTTTTCGTTCCTTATCCTCCCATAAAAAAATGACACTTAGCAAAATAATAGCAAATAAGAGAGAAAGTTATTTTTCAAACCACGTATCGTTTTTCTATTGAGGGAATAGGAAAAGGAAAATCAAATGAGTACAGGTAATTTATATCCTTCAAGAAGAACTATGAGGATGATTAGTGTCCTGTGATAATGACATACTGTTCAATTTCGAAATGCTAATTCAAAATTGTGGATATACGGAAAATTCAGAAGCACAAATTTCTTCTGTTATTCGTGAATACCAATAACTCTAATAATGCCATTTAAGGAGCATATTTAGTAACTTTCCCAAGGATATTAAATTTGCAATAGGATGCTGACTGAGAATATATCCGATCATTATATTTACCTGTTATTATTATTGTCTGTTTCCTATAATGTTATACTTATATAGAGGCTAGTAACCTTAGACTTTTGTATTAATTGTTGCATGTGCATGGTTTTAGGCTGGCTATGTCCATAATAATTAAAATACTTCGGAAAGTTCCAATTTGGCACGATTATTTTCAGTGATTAGTAAATACCAATAATTCAGCTTATCTATGTAATCCTATAGATGGTAGTAAAAGACAATATAGTCTCTCTACTAGGTAGGATTGTACATGCTAAGTTTCTCTTGCGTGTAGAAAATTAAAATATCAGCTGGCTGAAACAGACTTTCTTGGATTTATACCCTAATAATTGCAAAAAATGGCATTACTTAGAACTTACTGGGTTGATTGTTCATCATTAAATGTGTCTCAAATCTGCGAGATTTGGGGGATATGCCACATTAATTGGTAGAGGGCCTAATTAGATTAGATACTTCGAATGGTCGAGTTCACCAAACAGACACATAAGAAAGTAGAAAATGTTGTCATGGGACGCTTGTGTCAAAATCAGCAAGGAGGGAACATTAAATTCGTACACTTCATCTTGATCATCACTAATCTTTCTGATTAGCCTTAGGACATGTCTTTCTGTTCTTTTTCTAAATGCACTGTTTCTAACAAAATTTATTTCCCTTACAGACATACCCTCCATTAAATATATAACCCAAGAGTGCATGAATGAAACCTTGCATTAGTGTTGAACCCCCACAATGCCTTGTTTTATCAGGCAATCACATCATTAGTCCATATAATTTAATTGTTAAAATTGCAAAGAAAACAATGTTGCTCAACTTGATACGTAGATCGCTTTCCTTGTCATCATTATATGCTTGGAAATACTTGTATGTACTGCGCTAACCACCCAAAAGGGATGGGTATTAATCAAAGAGATATTTTGTCTTCATGCAAAAAAAATTGTATAAAAAAATTATACAACAAAAAGAGAGGGAGGAAGAAAAAAAGAAAAAATGAGACAAGACCATTTATGTAATGGTAATATTTGCATAATGATTGAAGGATACGCCTCAACTTTAAACATTTCGTTAGCACTTATTATTTATGTCTCTGTTTTTATATTATATTATATCACCTATCATATTATCATCTTTATTTCTTCTCTTGCTTTCTCTCACTTGATATATTTTAGAGTGAAGGTATGAATAATCATTTTTTTTAATACTATTTTCTTAGTCTAAATGAAATAGATATTGTAATATGTCAATGTCACAATCCTATCAATATGTGTGGTCATTAGCCTCAAAAACACCTACTGAGAGAATCATTAATTTGATCCTCATGGGTCGTGGCCTCAGATACACAGGTTTTAAATACTTGGCATATATAAATTAAGGTTATTGTCAACTAATTTAATTAAATCAGAAGGAACTACCACACGTACGGCCATGAAACAGCCTTGTATAGTTGTATATGCAAGCACCTAGCATTATTCTTCTAGATGAAGTAATCAGATTGAAATGGACTTGAAGCATGGAATATTGGAAAACATCTTAGTTTGAGTTCCCTTATCCGAACAAGGGAACCACAACCACCCTTTGGTCCCTTGTGCTTGGATTTGCTTTTGGGTCAGTGTCTCTGTCTAGTGATAGGCAGGGCAAGCCTTAATTAGGGATATATAGAGGATCGTGTTAATTAGGCCATACTTGTGGCTGTTTTTTGGTTGATGTATATTACTACTATTTATTTAGCTTAATGAATTAATTGTTGGCAAGTCTTTGTCAAATTCACTGCGAGAAAAGGTCTAATTGTCTCTTGGGCTCCATTTGTTCCTTCAACCTTCTTAATGACATGAGCCAAATAGGAAAAACAAGCTATAAGCACGGTACACGCAAGACTCAACATGTTTAATATTTGTTTGATCTCAGCATTTACTCAATTTTAAAGACCATGAAGTGAACCATGTTTAGACAACACTACCTATCATTGACAAAAAACAATTTGTGATCGTTGTCTCATTTGGTGTCATTACTGTCTAGCACATGATCCCATAATCTCATCCATACGTCTAATCTCATTTCATTTCACTTGTGTTGATAAGTACAACAGCCTTTGAATAAAGGAAGATAGTATTTGGAACTTGTTAAAAGTGAATACGTGAAAAAGTCTAGTCAGAAGTGAATGAGAATATACACTTTACTATTCAGTTTTGAAAACGATGCAAATGGTAGACTAGTAAGTAATCAACATATAAAAATTTGTTGGGATCCCTCCTTAATTGGAGAGGTTCTAGAAAATTCTAGAGCTTTCTAAAATAGTGTAGAATTTTCTAGAACGTCTTGGAGAACCCTAGAGTAGTGTAGAACTCTCTAAAAGCTTGTGGAAGAATGTGAAAACCTCTAGAATATTCTAGAGATGTGTGGAACCTTCTGAAACCTTATGGAAGGGAGTAGAAGAGTGTAGAGACTCCTAGTATGTGTGAAGCATTATAAAGAATTAATCTCCACAATTCATTGTGGAGGTGGAGTAGTATAAATAAGGGTAGGAGCCTTCATTCCTAACGGATTCAAGTAGAGAGTCTCTCTGAGATAGAAGATAAATAGCTTGGGAATTCTCTATCTTCAAGCTTGAGTAAGCCTCTCTAAGAGAGAAGATAAATAGCTTGAGAAGTCTCTATCCTCAAGCTTGAGTGAGCCACCGTAGAGTGAGTCGATTCCAAGACAAGAGTGAATTCACTCCTTAGAGTGAGGAAGCTAGAAAGTTAGAGAGCCTCTTTAAGAAAGAAGATAAATAACTTGAAAAGTCTTTATCCTCAAACTTGAGTGAGTCACCGTAGAGTGAGTCGATCTAAGACAAGAGTGAATCCACTCCTTAGAGTGAGAAAGAGGCTCTTTGAGAGAGAAGATAAATAGCTTGGGAAGTCTCTATCCTCAAGCTTGAGTGAGTCACCATAGAGTGAGTCAATTTTGTAAACACATCCTTGTAACCCTACTATCATTTTATATAGTGGAAGAATCTTCATATTGGAGAATTATAATCATGTACTCTCATTACTACCTTTAATTACTAAGTATCTATCTTAACTTCACGAAGTCGGAAAGTCCGAGTTTTCCCAACAAAATTTCCTCCACGTTGGACCAGAAAGAAGAACATGCAGCAGAAAAAGGACTTCTCACATATTACACTAGTGCCATTATTAAACAAATTAGTTGTTAAATACCAATGAAGAGTGTTGTTGTTTTTCGGCTGATAATCTAGTAGCGACCAATGCTTGATTAGTGTTTAAATAAAAAGTTAGATGTGACAATTTATACACAAACAAATCTTTATGCTAGTGTCAAGTGTTTTCATCTTTGACAATATATATACAGTACCATCCATATCTGTATTCGTGAATCAATACCGTATAGTATGTATAAAGTTGATGATAATGATATGTGTTTTAATTAACCTTCCACAATCAAATTAACTTAATTGCTTTAATCTAATTCAACTGAGATATATCTAGTTGTCAAGGAAGCATTATTATTGCAGTCCTCATTCATAGTATACTACCCTGAGTAAATAAGGCATATTCTTGTTATTAAAAAAAGAAAAAACGGGGGAGAAAACCTAAGTCAGAAGGAACAGAAACATGAGTATCTTTTTCCATGCCCTCCATACAATTGGAGTTGTCAATGCAATATTCATTTTGTTTCCTAAAAAGTTGGAACAAGATATTCAATGGATTTGGATTCTTACCCAATGCAGGCCACCACACTCGGGCCCGGTTAAGATGGTAAACGTGCGAGTTTTGATGAACTCGCCATAATTCTTATCCTTAGGGCTCACTACTATAGTACAAAAAAATTGTTGATAGTTCTTATCCAAACCAAATGTGTTCAATTGGTTTAATTGAAAAAAGTTTCTTATTATAGTTGAATGGATTTTGAATCCAATTTTACAATCATGAAGAGCCAATTTGTTTAGCTGAAATAATTTTCTTACCATGATTGCAAGTTTACAATGACTTAAATTCAAATCCCATGTTCTTGAACCAGAATTTAGAGAGAATAGAAGTTAATTACCTCTGTTTATACAAATGTGCAAAGGAATAAAAAGAAGAGGAGGGGAATAAAGTCTAAGTTGACCAGAATAGGATAATTGAAGACCATGGTCAACTAAATTGATTTTTGACTTGAATGGTTATGGCCAGCTTTATGTACACAAAAAATGCCGAAAATATTGGTGATAATAATCATTTTGAGACCCCTTTACCTATCATACCATCATGATGGTAACCAATTTCATTGAAATGGGGCAAACCCACTTTACATAAAACCAAATTCAAATGGACCAAAACGGGAAAAAAAGATTAACAAAAAGCATAGTGATAAATAAAACATTCCCTTGTGTAGGTTCTAAATTTGCGTAAGATGTACCCTCTCTACTGTCAATTACATATATAGTCTAAGTCTAAAATACCTCTTCCTTGAAAATTTTACATATAGATCAAATGTGGTCCAATTTTGTGACAAAGAAAAAGAGTTTGTGGTGCAAACCATCATAGGTGGAAGGTGACGACAAGTTGAAAACCTAGCGTTGCCCCCACCCATAGTAATGAATATGTCACTGTGCATAAGATCAGTCACAATTGCCACGGAACTGGAAAGCCTAGGGAACCATGTACTTTGTGTAGAGCCAGATCAGGCCAAGGTTTTTGTCTATCACTGAATAGTGCCAAATTGCCAATATCATTCAAATTTTAGTTTAATTGACAACTCCTGCATGATAGATAAATGACTACCCCAAGTTGCAAACTCAAGCACTTGACGTTCTGTTCACGGAATTCGTTGAATAATAGTTATATCTTGTAATGGTAGCCACAAAATCTCATGCTTATGGGTTGAAGTCACGGATTATTTACTAAAAAATAAAATTGTGACGATGGACTAGTATCAAAGGAGACAATATCTTGGATCCGAAAATCCTAAAGTTGAGTGAGTGTGATGTCGAAACATATCTACATGTTTATATACAATATACAATATAATAAATGGGCAGAAAATGAAAACGAAAAAAAAGGTAAAAGAAAAAATATAATAATCGAAACACGAAACACGGCTATCAACAGTACTTGTTGCCTTCGTGGGAGAGAGATGGGATTGTTACAGCAATTCCTAACGCAACGCGATATTAAATTATAGGCCCCACGAAAATACTCGTTCAACCATACATGACATTGATTAGACATATAGTTACGTCGAAGCTATACACTCCAGAAAAATCAAATTAACATTTGGTCCATTTAAGCTTCACTGTGTCGTATATAGCAACAATCCGTAATCCGTTACTTACAATTATGAAGTAATCACGTGTGCTAACTTGTCAATAGCTAAACCCACAGTAGCATGAATGTACTAGTGTACTATTACATCCAGTCTTTAGAAAACATTTCTTTTTAAATTTGTACTACAAAATAAACTTCATTGATCTTGTCTCTTTTTATTTTAGTTGTTAACGTGAGATTATTATTAACGGTGGGGAATAGTTGTAGAGGCAAACTTAAAAAGCTCGTATTAATTTGAGCAAAATATTTACAATGGAAATAGATATATTTTCTAATTTTTGCTCGATAACCAAACAACTTGAGACTAGTCAACTTAATAAAAACAAAGAAAAACAAAAAAAGAGAACAAAAAAAAACCCTGATGACCCCATTGTATAGAGACAGAGCCATCTCAAGCTTTCTACCTTTGATTCATCCATTCGCTTGACATTTAGTGGCTCCAAAGGGCCATGCACTTGCCACATGCAAAAGCAAAACAAAACCTCTCTTTTTTTTTTTTTTCCTTCCCATTAAAACATTTCAAGTTAATAACGTAGATAGGCTTAATTATATTATCATTAAGTGCTTAATCCATGCCTAGGGCGAACTTTAACAATGAGTGGGTTAGCCATTTCACACGAGAGCCTCAGCACCTCCGTTAGATCAACCTTGGCTTCATCAGACGGTAGCCATTCAAACTCATGCAAAAGCCAAGCCACCCAGAAGGTTACGGTGCTCAAACCCAAAGTCTTCCCGGGGCATGTTCTCCGACCCGAACCGAATGGAGCGAGTCTCAGATCCGACCCGAAAACAGAAAACTCGTTTTCCAGACCCATGAACCTCTCGGGCTTGAACTCAAGTGGGTCCAGCCACACCTCCGGGTCCCTTGCTATGGCCCACATATTAACCATAGCGGTGGTCCCCGCAGGCACGTGATACCCATCAATGGTCGTATCAGTGATGGCCAAGCGGGCCCACGAGAGAAGCGGGCCCGGCGGGTGCAGCCTCAGAACCTCTTTCACCACCGCCGCAAGATACGCCGTCGCCGCCACGACCTCCTCCGTCAAAGCGCCACCCCTAACCACCGCGTCCAACTCCTCTTGTACCTTCCTTTGCACCTCCGGATGAAGCACCATCCTCGCCAGTATCCACTCAATCAAAACCGCCACCGTGTCGGTCCCCCTAAATATCATTTCCTGTCCCCCCCACAAAAAATAAAAATTAACATTAACCTCACATTCATTTATTTATATCATGTACTATGCAAGGTCAATTTTTTTTATTCGTGATGGCAGTATATGACATTTTGTTCCATTAATTAAGCTAGACTAGACTTTTTTAACAGTGTATAAGGTCAAGTTTATTAAAACACATGGACCAATAAATAATTTAATTTATTATAATGTTAGAAAAAATTGGTAAAATAGCCTACTTACCCAGAGGACAGCAATCATGTCGGAGTGAGACAATTTATCGGGACCTTGGAGAGAGAGCAAAACATGAACGAAATCGCGGTTGGTTTGGGTTGTGTCGGCCTGGTGGTCGGCGATGATTGAACCAACGAACCGGTTCACTTGAGGGACTAATTTGGAGCAGGTGAACCGGATTTTCTGTAGGTCAAAGTCTTTCAGGAAAGGGATATGGTCTCCCCAATTAAGGGTGCCCAACAAGTCATAGCCTTGTTCCACCAACATGGATAGCTCGTCCATTGCGGTGTTTATCTCGTCAAGGTTGTACTTTTGTCCAAACACCGACCACATCATGTTGTTCAGTGACGCTCTCTTGAGCACGCTGCGGATTCCGAAACCGCCGCTGCAACGGTGATTTCGGAATGAGTTTGTCATTTGGGCGGCGATTTCAGCGCGCTGGAGCTCGGAGGCTTTGATTTGTTTGGGGCAGAAGAGGTGCGTGGCGGCGATGCGGCGGAGGGTACGCCAGTAGACGCCGTAAGGGGCGAAGCCGATGGCGCGGTTGAACATGAGGCTGTAAGCTGATTCCTTTATGGGACGATCAGCAAAAGTGGAACTATTGAGAATCTCTTTAGCGACATCGGGGTTGCACGTTACTATGGCGCGTGTGTCACCCATGGAAAAAGCCATGAGCCTGGTGGCGTTGCATGCTTCCCCCGCCGCAGCAATACGGTGGTGTGCGAGGGATGTCATGAGACTCATACTCCCAATGAAAGGGTAGCCTCTAGGACCAGGGATAATCATTTTAAGGTTGATGTTTGTGTTGGTTGAGGTGGTTTTTTTCCAGTAATTAAAGTAGTAGTATTTGCCCCAAGCAGGACCACCAGGGTGAGACCAGTAGAAGAAGGTCATGGTGAGCCAGAGAGTGACCATGATGATCAAGAGTGACCATGCAATGTTCTCTTGAATGCATTTTGAGGCTAAGGCCAACACCCACAGGCTTTCAATGTGGGTTGACATGGTAGTGAGAACTAGAACAACCAAATATGAGAGTGTTTGCTAATAGCCAAAGAGATAGAGGAAGAAGGGACTAGACTTGTGAGTTGTGAGTAAGGGAGAGGTTGGTTTGAGGAATATATATAGGGAGAAACACTCGAGGGATTGGTATGGGAAGTAAAATCATAAACGGTTATTGGTTATCTTATGTTACATGTTTCATACGAGAAGGCGCACATACAAACACTAAACTAAACGGATCGTACACAACGGGAAAAAAATATTAATAATAATAATAAGGAATTGATTGATTGATAATAATAACGTAATACTAACATTGAAAATAATAAGAAGGGACGTGTATTAATTATTGTTATTGTGATGTTGGTAACGAGTAGTAGGAGGAGTATGATTTATTTAGTGGGGGGTTATAAATGAAATTAATGGGGTAGCGTTATTTCGGGGCAAATCTTTAGAACTGCGCCGCCACATATGCAAGACGAAATCTTGGAAAAAGTAAGTTCCTAGATTGGGTCTGGTGATTAATGCACGCGCCATGGCCGCTTTGGTGTGTCTTTGTACCCATTCCCTTTTTTTTACCTAACCTATTTCTCTTTCGCTTTCCCTTCAACACACGAATATATATGCTTTAGGTCTCCAATATAATTATGGGTGGGTAAGGAAGTCCTCCCCTCTAAGCCCCTTCACATTCACATAAGTTTGTATTGTTAGTGGATTGGATTAGTCCGTCCTACATTTTTATACAATTTAATATATTGATTCATCTTCATCTCGTAGATTCCGTGAGTTAAACTGGCTGATCCACAAATCTAATTTAAAAAAAAAAACAAAATTCTAGAGAAAGAGAAGGACCTTGCGTTACCTTTAAGAGAGAAAAATAGAACGCAAGTTACACACGCTGTGAGGAGGGGACAACGCCGGCATCACGGTGGTGGTTGTGGCCGTGAGGCACGGCATGCGATGCAAAAAGAGTGAATGTATGAATATTATTCGTCAAAGTCAGCAAAGCTCTTGTGCACTTTTTATTCTTGAGAGATAATCAAATCAGTTAGGAATCTTGTGCATTACCTTTATAAAATATAAAATTAACCACCGTATCAATAGTTGTTGTTTTTAAACTAATGATTATTATTACATTAAATTTTTTAAAACTGCATTCTGATTGACTCTTTTGGAGAAAGACCAACTTAATCACTTAAGCATTCATACAAATAAACTCAATGCTTGGAGGATAATGGTTGTTATTAGGCACAACCTGCCCCTGAATGCCTTCACCACCCCGAGAACGTGTTTATACTACTATATACGACGCCAAAACTGTTGAAATGTGGTGACAGAGTTATTAGAGAGGCATTGCATTCTAACATGTGGGATGGTGGATCCCTCCAGTAACCTCCACTACAATAACATGCTTTTAGGGTACGTACAGGAAGTTGTTGGTTTACATCTCTAAAACGAGTTGGCCATCCGTAAAAAACAAAACATTAAAAATTTTAGTAAAAAAACATTTCAAATTGATTGATTTTATCGTAATACATTTAAGTTTGATTTCTATTAATTATTAATAATATCAATAAAATAAACAATAATAACATGTAACATGATATTTTAATTAAAATTTTCCTTTTCAATAAAATATGGACTACATAATAATATTTTAATAATAACATATCACATCTTAATCCTTAAAATTTATGATTTTCGACTTTCAGGTATGATTGTGAATCTTTTTATTATTAATTTAAGATGTAAATTTTTTTTATCTTAGATTCATCTTCATAAAAATTATATGAAGTTATTAATGTTAAACAAAAAAGACACAAAAAATTACGTGAAAAATGAGTCAGCAACTAAAAAAATTGAATATGAGATTCACTTTTAACATGATTATCATTAACTTTTATATCTATAATCAATTGTAAAAAAAAAAAAGAGATTTTTTTGTACCCCACAAATTTTGGGGTTTTGGTACACTTAGCTTTTAAACCGATAGTTATTAAGTTATGCTGCCATGTCTTTATTTTGATATTTAGTAGTAAATTTACTATAGATTTCAATTTATTCCTTGTTTAATTAAAAATATTTTTTCTTTTAAATGAAGTTTCCAAAATTGACTCCACGGCCATATAAGATAATAGACTGAGATAAACATTGACGAAGAAAGGATATAGGATGCAAATCAAATGTTACTTTCCTATTGATGAAAGCCGGTTAGAATTCTAGAGAATTAAAAAGTAACTTGAGAAATTTCATTAGAGTGTATAATTATTTAAATTAATTGTTTATTTTAAATTTATGAGTTCTATAATATCACAAATTTAAATTTTCATGTAAATATTTACTCTATTATTAAAGTTGTTAGAGTGAATGTTTAATTTAAATTATATTTAAAAAATTTACTGAAAAATGATTTTTTATTAGTATGAATCAATTAAACATTGATTCTTTATCTAAGCATAAGGTTAAATCATCTGTTATAATAATAAAATTTGTTAAACAATTTATATAAATATCCGCATAGACACACTCTTAGGAGGCAACCCAATTCACATAAGGTGGCCACAATTAGTAACAAAACGGTACAATCATAGATTCACGGTCGAAGTAGCGTGTGGGAGCGACGTAGTGTGTCAATGGACGAAAGGAATAAAGAATCGCTCGCGCTAATTAGTTAGATAACCAAGTTTTATACAATCGACACCAAAGAGTTTCCCTAACATGGACAAAAAGGAAATTAAGAAACAACAAAAGTTACAAACCTAGATTGTAATCATCTCCCCTTACGTTTTCCATGGTCTCTCCTATCTTGTAACTCACGCTTTCTATGTCAACACATCTCTCGATCCTAGTGTAAGAATGAAATTGAACAAAATGGATGGAGAAATTTTGAACATACAAAGGTCACGTTCTTAGTTCTTGCTACTAGGTGGAGGAGATTAGCTAGGGTTCAGACTTTAGATTGATAAAAATGTGCTAAACAATAATCATATTTTAAAATTAAAATAGTTATAGTTTTAAGTTAAAACAATTATTAATTAAGGATTAATTCGAAGAAAAAAACAAGTTTTTTTACTTAATGAGAAGAAAGATGATATGATAATTTTGTTAGTTAATATTCATCTCAAGAAGACACAGGAGGGAGGACAATCTTCCAAAACTAAACGTTTCCGTTTTGTTTTCCTAAGTTCGCTACCCTAATCATGAATCCGAAATGAGATGTGGAACATACCTTTATTTATACGAGACATTTTTCAATAACTCTTTAGATGTATTCTCCTAATATTGACCCTCAAGGGACAAACATGTTTACTACCCGATATGTTGTTAGGCTTGCCTTGGCCATAACTTGGTCTGTCTAGAGGATGAGTTAGATATGTCTCTAGTATTGGGAATCTATTTTTGGGGAAATTTTAAATTGCGGTTTTATTTGTTTAGCCGCGAGAGATAGGAGAGGACATGAGAAACATGTTAAGAATTGAACCCCATTGCTCCTAATAGTTGTAGCTTCATAATGTAAATGGTCGGAACAAAAATTGGAATGAAATAAAAACAAAAAATAGATGGATACATCACAAGTTGAAGTGGACTGAAAATGTGAATTTTTGATAGATATCGATCGGATTGAGATTGGGGGTGCTCCCTTGTCGCGTGGGGTTGGGAAAAGCGCGTGGGGAAAAAAGACATCCTGGGACGACAAAATAAACGTGGAGCAGTAAAAAATCAGATTAGGATGTCTGACACGTGGGGGGTCGTGTGGCACGACACTGTCTGGTGATGCGACTGAGAGTGTGAAAGGCCACATGAGGCCCATCCACTTATGGCTCTCATACATTGCTTTTGGGCACTCAGTACACACTGTATGAGTATCAGCATCTCAGTATGGCCTCTCTCCCAAACACATTTTCATTTTTATTTTTTTAATTCTTCTTCCAAACTACGTAATAAATACCATGCCACGCCTATCACCTATGAACAAAATTCACCTCTATAGTAACCTGCTGGTTAAAAGATCTTCCTAAATCTTAACATCAACTCCATCCTCAGAAATACCAAACCTTTTCTTTCAATTATTTCTTTTGTCATCGCATGATTTTAATTAACTTCAATTTTACTAGTAAATAACAATAACAAACTACTCTTTCAAAAAAACAATAACAATCTATTGGTTATCTATTCAACCAAAAAAGAAAAAACAAACTATTGGTTATTCTCATATTAATAGGTATTGCTGGATAAATAGTAGTAATTGAGACAATACCATGTTTGGATAGCTATTTAAAGGTTTATTAACGCTTTACATTTATTTTAAAGGACGTATGTGAACACTTAGCAGGTCCTATGTATGTGACAATGTTGTATTATAAAAATAGAAGAAGAATGGTGATTTTGCATACTGTGGAAGACTGTAGCAAAGAGTACACTAGTACATTGTGGGCAACGTTTACATGTACGAGCCTGCCACGCTTTGCTCCCTAGCTCACTCATACACTCTGCAATGCACTAAACTCTCTTTTTTTACTCTACGTCACCCAATGTTCCTCTCTTATCTAAGTTCTCTTACACTCCACTTCCATTCTAGGTCAGAACTGTCTTTTCACATACAGACCACAACACATGGGACTGGCGTGTGAAGTGGGGTTTCAAATTTTATTGGGACTCACCTTTCATTTGTCTTCACCTGCATCAACGGTTCTTCTTCCTCTTCTCGTCCTTTACCAATCCCTGTCCATAGATTCATTTCATTTTCCCTTTCAGATCCATTTTTAACATCACTTTCTTGTTTCTTCTGCCCAAATTTTCCATCCTGCACTCATCTTTTTCGTGGGACTCCAATCATTAAAAATTATCATTCAATTGGAATTTAATTTCTTTGTTAATTAATGATATTTTTTTATTCATAAATATTAATTAATAATTTGATAGTTTATTAGTGGAAAGAATCCATTATTTTGACCCATAACAGATATTAAAATTAAATATTTGAAAATTTAGATAATAAAATAAAAAAACAGTAAAATTAAATACAATTATATTACAAATATAAAAAATAAATTTAAGCCTAAAAAAAATAAAAAATAAATTATTACTACCGATTAGTATCTCACAAGAATTACAATGGCGTGTCTTTTCATGTTATAACTTATCACTAAAAAGGAAAAATAATCGTGACATTATATTTGAAAAGATCCCTCTTGTTTTTCTTATAGAAAGAAAAATTTGTATATGCATTAATAATATAAAAAATTTATACTACTTTTATAATAATCAAAATAATTTTGCTAATAAGTAGTATTTTAGGATATTATTTAAGAAACTAAAAAAATTACTGTAAAAATTATAAAAAAGGCAAAAATAATCTTGTATAACATAATTTTCTGTCTTTTAATACAAATAAGTTTAAATATACTTTTAGTTCCAACATTTTAATATTTTTTTGTTTTTATCCTTTTAAAATTATTTTTAATTTTTAGTTGTTATAAATTATATTTATTTTATTTTTATTTCTTAACACTCTATATAATGCTTAGATAATACTTTTAACAGTAAACAAAATATTATCTAAAATGTTTTAAGGATTAAAAATAAAAACAAAAACATAACTTTTTAAGGATAAATTTTTTTAAAAAAAATTACAAAGATAGAGGAGTTAGGAGGCTTGGCATGTTTTTCAAAAAATGTACTTTAAGTCATAAAAATATTTATATTTTAACATTTGCTAACCAAACTGCAAACTATTCCACAGATAGAGGAGTTAGGAGACTTGGCATGTTTTTCATTGGCCTTCAATTTGATGGCAGAAAGAAAAGTAAAGGAGATACGATGGGGGGATGTTTGCATGTTTTCCATTCATTTTCATCAACTTGGATTCAAATCCATTTATTAGTGTACCCTAAAAAATAGAATGGCTTAAGACTTTGTTTTCTTTGCAAGTGGTATGGGTGATGGCGGTTCCGGAAAAGAGCCACCAGATGGTAGGGGTGGCGATAAACAACGTGTCTATTCAAAGATAAGGTCATGGGGAAATAAGGCGGTTGCTCCACCACGTCAACAGGTGGATTTGATACAGCAAAAACTAGCAACAATAGTGTATGAAGATGACACTCGTTTGAAGCCAATGGTTCACATAGCCAACTCTGTTTTTTAAGGTTTGTGTGTGCCATAGGAGGATGCTTTGGTCGTCAAGCTTCTTGGAAAGAGTATTGTTTACAATGTAATGAAAAGCAGGTTAACACGACTATGGAGATTAACACTAGGGTTCGATATCCTAGATATTGGCAATAATTTCTATATGGTGAAATTTGATACAGAGATGGACCGAACCAAGGTCATGGAGGAAGGGCCATGGATGATATTTGATCATTATCTCAGTACAAAAAATGGTCTCCAGATTTTGTCTCCCCAGTGACAAAGATTGACAAAACTCTTTTATGGGTAAGGATTTCTGACCAATAAGTTTATGCAGTGTGTTATTTAAAGCTATCTCCAAAGTGCTGGTCAACAAAATCTGTCCTCATTTGGATCACTTGATTGGACCACTGCAAAGTAGCTTCATCACCAAGAGAGGTAGGTCTGATAATGCTCTATTCTGTCAGGAATTTGATAATCAGGTGTATAAGAAGAAGAGAGGAAAAAAGGGATTTGTCATATTCAAAATTGATTTTGAAAAAGCTTATGGTAGAGTGGATTGGGGTTTTGTAAAAATGACACTACAAGAATTTGGTTTCCCTCCTCAGATAGTTACTCTAATCATGAATTGCACCAATTCCACCAAGCTATCAATGAAATGGAATGGTGAAAAGCTAAGAAGTTTTGAACCCAATAGAAGGCTTAGACAGGGAGAACCCATGTCACTTTATCTGTTTGTGCTATGCATGGAAAAATTATCTTTGTTTATACAACAGAAGGTGCAAGAGAGAGCTTGGTTGCCAGTAAAGCTTAAGTGTAATGCTCCTAGTATCTCACATCTGTTTTTTGCAGATGACTACTTGCTATTCACCGAGGCCAAATCTTCCTAAGTGAAATTGGTTAAAGAGGTTCTTGATGCTTTCTGTCATGCTTCTGGATTGTGTGTTAATATCCACAAGTCCAAATTCATGACATCCAATAATGTGTCTAATACAAAAGTGGATAAGTTTAAAATGATCTCTCACTTTCATCACACCAAGCAAATAGGTAAATATCTTGGGTTTCCTATGCCGAAAGGGAGAATAAAGAATAGTGTTTTCAACTTTGTTCTTGACAAGATCAATTCAAGACTAGCTAGGTGGAAAATGAACTTGTTGAACAGGGCAGGCCGTGTGACCTTACCTAAGTCAGTTCTCTCCTTAATGCCAGTATACACCATGCAAAATCTATGGTTCTCGGAGGGCCTATGAGATAAAATTGATGCATTAATTTGAAAATTTATTTAGGGAAGCAAACATTGTCATTGGTTAAATTGTAATACTCTAACCCAACCCAAAGCTTGGGGCGGTCAACATCTCCCTTCTTGGAAAACATACATGGGAAATGCTCCATGATAGACACAAGTCATGGGTCTAGTTATTGGAGAAACAATACTTGTATGGGGAACTATATTACATGCAGAGGCGATGGAGGATGCATCATATACATACAACTCCATAATAAAGGACACTGATTTTCTCAAATTGGGATTCCAGGTTCGTATTGGTAAAGGAGACATATCTATTTGGTATGATAAATGGTTGTAGAATGATTACTTGTGCCAACTTGTATCATATGTAAATATTCAAGACACTGAAATGAGACTGCGTGATATATATCACAATGGGAGATGATGTCTTAATATGTTAGCAACTGTGATTTCAAATGAAGTCAAGAAGGAACTCCAGAATCATGTCATCGATAATGAGATGGATGATATTATCATATGGGGACCTTCAAGCAATGGTGTTTATACGTCTAACTCTGCCTTCAAATGGTTAATGGTCGAAAGTCCATCACCTAATACACATCGTGCCAATTGGTCCTAGGTCTGGAAGATGCAGCTACCAGAAAACATTTTTCACTTTTTTTGGCTTACCTTTCATGGTAGCCTACCAACTAAGGTTTTTCGCGTTTACAGACACTTGTCTATTAACAATTTGTGCTGCAGGTGTACCAATCAGCAAGAGACCATATCTCATCTACTCTGAGATTGTCCTTACTCAGCCATGGTTTGGAAGCACTTGAAACTGGACTCACATACACTTTTCTACACGGCAAATGTGTATGACCAGCTAGTCTCCAACCTTAAGGGAGATAATGGAATTATGTTTGGAGTATAACTGTATAAGTGTGGGGTAAAGCTCCACATTGAGTAGAAACAAATAAGTTAAACATCATATAATTGAGAAAAAGACTTATAAATATAAACTTTAAGATTTTGGATTAAAGTGTCATATCAAATTCTGTTACGCATATGACTCTTTCTTAATCCAAAAAAGCAAGTGTGATGTACACATCAAGACCATTGAGCCATTATAATTAATTAATTAGCGTGTAGACTACACAATTTTAAGCTAATCAAGTTATACCCTGGCATTGTCGGTACCGCCAACAAGACAGGCACCTAGCTAGCTTCTAGGAAACCTTCTCCATCGGATTATCATTAGTGGAAAAATATACTTAATTTTATTGGATCCAGGTAATTGAATATCATTTTCACTGTATTGGAACCGTACTTGACAATGCCAAATCCATAGTTTAAGGTATTTGTTAGATTACATGTTTAATTAACCTAGTTTAAGGTATTTGTCCCGGATCTTTCTTTGATGCCAGTACGTGGTTGCTGGGAAACTAGTATCTTTTAGAGGAAAATAGTAGTAAATGGTTTAGAGACCTTTTATTTATTTATTCATTTATTTATAAAACTTAAAATGCATTACTAAGAAATCACCTCAGTGTTCCTAACATTTACAAACGTTAAGTTTTGGAATTAAATGTTTGTATATTAGTGGAATAAATTCGCCTTGAATCATAGAAATCTACGAAGAAACTGCATTTTATATTTTTGTGTATATATTTTATGGAACTCCAGTATATGCGTTGATGTTAATTTGTATACCGTCTCAATCAACTTCGTTTATTAGCATTAGTTTCGATGATTTTCATCTAACATGCTTTAGGACTTGACGAAAATGCATGGCATTTAAGGTTTGATAGTTATTAAATTAAAAGCACGAGAATATACAAATTAACGTAAGATGTCAAACTGTGTTCTTGCTGAAATTTAGTGAATCAATTGTATATATAAAGACATAACTAATGATTAAAAAGGATTAACTTAGTTAATTAAGCAGCTTACAATGAGTTATTATAAATTTCTGTCTAAAAAAAGACATAATCAACAACATCTTTGTAAGTTGTAACTTAACGGTGTGTATATATAGTTTAAGAAATAGAGAGAATATTTTTTTTTAAGAAAAATAGAGAAAATAGGAAGTTAGGAACTGTATGCGTTCAAACTATAAAGTACCTGAGAATATATTATTGTGGTTACATTTTGATTAACGATATAAGATGTATTATAAACAATTATTATGAGCAATATGATTTCACTATATATGCACGTCTTCAATAGTCAATACCACGTTTTTCAATTAATTTTTATCATTATGTTTTTATTTTTTTTATCTGGGAATTTTTTTTATTAACAAATAAATATATATTAAGGAGCATACGAAGTATTCTAATTTAAAATACAAATATTTAAATATTCAAGAGATTATACATAATCCTTCAAACATATTTGAGACTCTTAATAATTCAACTAGAGTTGGTGGACCAGGGGTGTTCATAATTAAACTAATTTAATCTAGTGTGTAAATTACTAATTATTCTACTTGTGTTGTATAGTAAATATTTTTTTAAAATATTTTTTAAGATATTGAATGTACTTTTTATTATAAAATATTAGAATATTTGTAGAAGGATATAATATAACTCAACCAAAAAGTTGAAAACTAAAAATAAAAAAAAATGAAAAAAATAAAATTATTATAATTAGATTGAATTGGATTTTACATTCAATTTTAAGAAACCGATATAGTCTAATAAAAATCAAAATTGTGTGTGTCTATATATTTCTTTAATTCTTTATTTATGAGATTAACTACTTGATATAGTTATATGATTTTATGTTTATCAATTTTGATATTTAATTACCTCTTTCATGATTTTATTCATAAAATTACATATTATTATTTATTTAGAAATATATATTAGTATTTGATTTGTCTATTATTTTATTTATTTTTGAATTAATCTAAACTTGTTCTTTGTATCTATTTTTTTTCTTTTATAAGTTTTGTGTTTTATATGAAAAGTTAGTTTGGATATAAAAAGTGTAGAAGAGATAATAAAATAAGATTTATGTACTATTTTCTAACTAAACTAAAAGTAATTATCCAATCTAATCTAAAATCACTTTTAAATGGATCATATTGTATTGGATTTAGTTTGTATTGTATTTAAATCGAACTATGATGGGTGTATTTGACAGAGGTTCTAATGGAAAACCCAATATACATTAACAATATCTTTAGAGTAAACCCATTTTACAAGAAAAAACACTTTTTAAGACTTTACTTTATCATTCACAAAATTTAAATGTAAGACTTTGTTTAAGGAAAATTAAGCTCTTTATCACTTAAACTAAGTAATTTTAGTATCATTATAATAGCTTTAAATAGTTATGTACGGTGTAAAATAATTCAATGTTAATGAGTAATTGGTTGATGTGATAATGTTGAATTTTTCTTAATTAAGGTTTCAGAAGTAAACGTTTTTTAAACGTTTATATTTAAAAAGTGATCTACTGAAAAATTAACTTTACTATATTGTGAATGTTCCCCAATCAAATAAAATTGACTCCACTACTAACAAAAAGAAAAATCAATTCGGTGTCATTCAATCATTACACTTTGGAATGACTAAAAGGATTTTATATGGTAAATAAAAACCACATATTATGTTAGGATCTTATTGAGAATAAGAACCCCGACCTATTTTATACGGGAGAAGGGAATAAGATCTAGAGCTATCTTATTGAGAAGGAAAACACTGTGCCTCATGGGAATTAATTTGTGGTAACAAAAAAGAGCCAATCTTTTTTTGCTGAATGATGTCGTTGTCCATTAATAAAATGCAACACAACCAATCCCTAGTTACAAGGATTCAAGGAAATTAAGAGTGTAAAGGAAACTCAAATTGGTTACCTTAATATTTGAAAATGAATGTTAATTAGCATAACTTAGTGGACTTGCCCTTAGAGGGGACCTAACCCCACTTGGATCTAAACAACACATCTCCTAAGATTATTGGATTCATGATGCCATACTCTCAATTCTGACCGGCTTTTTATGGTTGTGGAGGACGACTAAACATAAATGATTTCTATCTTTTTTTTTCCTCCATAAATAGTTTTTTTAATATTTCTAATCAGAAAAATGGATCTAAGAATGGAGAATATGTTCAACAATAGATATCCTTGTCCTTTGATGAATTTTGCTTTTTAAGGGTTTCTAAGGCTTGCACTAATGAGTTGATGATCGATCTCATATCCCATGTATGCCACTTTCTTTTTGACATGCGTATTAAAAATTAGTCGTGATATGAAAAGCACAAATCACATGAGGCTATATTTCAGAGATGTGAAATTGGGTCCCACAATTGTATATTTTCATGTTTTGATTCTTTTTTGAAATATCATTACTTCTAAAAGATTTCAATCATTTTTATTACTTTTGTAAAAGCTAGGAAGTGTTTCTGTCGGAAATATATCCTATCACTAGCTTTTTTATTTGGGAGGGTAAATACAACAATGTTAACCTTTTCTAAATCCCATGAAATAAGTTAACTATAGAGATCGAAAATTTTAAGATGCACGGTAGATAGAGGGTATGTGCGAGCTGCATCCCCCGCTAAAACCCAACAAGAAACAAAAATGAGGATCTTACTTTAGAAGAGAACCTACCTTCGAATTTGAGTACTTTAGGCATGGAGCATAACCAAAGTGCAATCAACTACATAAAAATATAGAAGCATTAATTATAGATCAGAGCTCGTAATATTCTCGTTTACTTTCCCAAGATTTGATTCGAGAAGCAAAATGAAGTATTTTAACCTTTAAATTACACCTTGCCTGCTTAATATTCACCACACTAGTCACCCATGATATATCATATCATAAGAAATGTTGCTTTTTTTATACTTATTCTTTCAGTTAAGTTAATGCCAATCAACTCAATCCCAGTCATTATATCTTCCCAAACACGGCACGTACAGGCTTGCAAGTTGGTACCTTGTATGATGTAATAATTTAATCAATAACTTTAATAGTTTGTTTTTTTTAATTAATCTTTAATTTGACACACATATGTGATATATCCTTTTGGGATAATGCAGGAAATGTTAAATCATACTACTCACTGCTATTTTATTGTAAAAGCAGAATTAAATGAACAAATCAACTAAGATATGAATGTCTATCACAATGGAAAGATGGAACAATTTAAGATAATTAGCGGAGGAGGTGATTGGTAAGACAAGAATCATATCCTCACAATGGAGGATTGTGTTAACACTTTAATATGCGCTGATGAATTTTCTTGTTAAGCTATACTTAATTATATACTCCACTATTGTTGTAATTTGTTAAGGTTAAGGGTCTTTCTCTCTCTCTCTCTCTCCATCTTTCATCTAATGATATTTAATTTTCATTTACGGTATTCACTTACTTACGCACGCTAAATTTATAGGTAAGAACCTTGATTTGATTATTCACAAAACATCCTAAAAGGGATAAAATGTTTTAAGTAAAACTAAGTTCCAATTGATAATTAATCTTATTGTCAACTTAAAAAGCTGAAGTTTATAAAAATATATCAAAATATTACCAAATAATATCAAAATTCCTAGTTATAATAGTTAAAAAATAATATACACAGAAAAAAAAAGTATCTTCATATATTTTATACAAATTTATTAGATTTAAATATATTTTTAGTTTTATAATTTATTTATTTTTAATTTTTAATTTTTTTCGTTTTAATTCTCATAAAATATTTATTTTTTTCGTCCGACAATATTTTTTTATTATTTAAAACATTTTTTTACTATTTAAAACATTATCTAAAATATTTTAAAAACAAAAAATAAAATAATCATATTTTATAAGAATTAAAACAAAAAAATATATAATAATAAAAATAAAATAAAAACTAAATTATAGGAATCAAAAATATATTTAACCCCTTCACAAACAACTAGTCACTCCCTCTCCCTTCAGATTTGGATTATATGTAGTTTGTGTTTGAAACCTTTTTGTGAAATTAGCAATTCCCCATCTATATTAGCAAGGACGAGGTTTCCTGCAAATTTCCTATCACCTGCGTAGTGAAGTTTATGTACATAATTATAAAGCTTCTTTAATCTAACTAGACAAGATGGAGCACTTGTCATTATTTTGATTATTAATAATTTGATGATTTGGTCAAGATGGGGATCTTTGTAAAACATGAATAAAATAAAAATTCAAAAGGAAAGAATCAATGGTAAATTCAGGGTATCTAGAGTATTATTCCACCACAACACCGATTGCATGGACTGAAATTCCAAACCAAAATTCAAAATATTTGAGAAAAAACATAGAAAGAGAAAGGGTAGGGGGACATGTGTGAACGACCATTAATTGAAGTTGAAATCGAAAGGAAGAAGCCAAGTTGCTCCAAGAATTTTGAATCATAATTATTTGAAGTTTCAAGATAGACTTTAATCTGCAGAATTTTTGCGTGAATAAATATAAAAGAAATCAAAATTTATTGATATTTCTATCTTTTTAAAAATAAAATATGTATGTTGATAATATAATTTTGATTTTTTTTATACTGATAATTTTGATTTTTTTAACACTACTTTTAAAAGTGTAATTTATTAACATATTAACATATCCATTTTAAAAACTAAGTAAGAATGCATTTATAGTCTTCATATTTATTGACATATCGTCACTTAATTTTTAAAAAGAGTATACTATATATTAATTAACTTATAACTTGGTTCATTAAAATATTTTAAAGGTTTCAGTAAAAAAAAAAAAGATTTTAAAGGTGTAACTTGCTGAACTTACACTTTAATAACATATTTATCATTTTATTTATTACATTGAAAGCTTTTATAAAGTAGTTCAATTTTACAAAAAAATAAAATAATCAATTCAAATCAATTTTATTTAATATATTCTATGTTATTTGAAATATAAGTAATATTTATTATTAAATTACTTATATAAGTGTCCAAATTATATATATTTTGATTTTGGTATGTGAAAATATCAAAATGAATCAATTGTATTAAAATGTTAAAATTTGTTACTTATACAATATTATTAAAGGTATAAATTTATTTATCAAGGGAACTTATTATATTGATATAATCTAATCTAATATAGAATAATTTGTACGGGATCAATTTATTATTTTAATCTTACTTTTATTTTTGTTTTAAAAAAATATCTATAATATTAAATATGAGAATCTAAAAATAGATTTGAATGACATCTATCATCATTTTGGTAGTTCGTAATAATTTGATTTGGGTATAAACTGAATTTAAATATTAATATATTTATTATTCATTAAAAAATATAATTCAATTAAATCGTATGAATATTCAAATTATATATTTAAGATCTTTTACAACTCAAGCTTTTTATAAGTGTATTTTTTTATACTTCAAATCATTTTTTATGATTTAGACTGTATTTAAAAATATGTTTGTAAATTTAATTTATTTTAAAATATTTAAAAATAAAAAATTAGCATATTTTTTAGATATTAATTTTGTTATGATTAAATTTATAATTAGAAAAATTTAAATACAATTTCATATATAATTTTTTAATAATTACTTTTTTATAAAAAAATTTGAATATATTCATTAATATGAAAAATTGATTAGTATTATCAAATTTGTCTGTTATTAGTCAATTATAAGTAATCTAACAATTCAATTATATGTAATTAAGATTGTCCACCTTTTTTATTTGATTATTTATTCATTATTTGAATTGAATTTAGTTTCCATTTTAAATTCCAAATGTATTCTTTATTCATCCCTTCACATGCTTTGTTCCTTTCATCTTTCTACAACTTTTATTGTTCTTCCTTTTGTTTGATCTATTTCATTTTTGTACATTTTTTTCATTACTTTCTAATGGGTTGTTTTTTTTAGTTTCACATGTGGCAAATGGTGTTCTCCTCATGTACTTATTCCATTTGTCACATGTTATTTCAAAGAAAAATAATTTATGCATCCTTCTCTGTAATAATATTAAAATTGATATCTGTTGTTGTTGTTTTTTCGATGGTGAGTATAATGTGATGTATGTGCATGTATGGAAAAAAAACTAATAATTATGATTATGAATGATATTAATTACCATTCTATAGATAATGTAAAAATATTATGTATATTTATCAATTATTTAATATAAAAATATTATTTTGTTGGTTAATTTTCAACTTTTGCTTGATTTATCTTTTAATTTTTGGGTCATAAATATAATGATTAGAGATAACAAAAAATATCTACTAAAATTTATTAGTGTTGCTATTTTGTTCCACAGGCATTGCACGAATTACATGAAATGAAACATTCAATTGTTGTGATTTGTTTCAAAACAAATTTTAATTTAAATATTAATAAAATAAAAAATAGAAATTGACAAAATGCATTGTTCATGTGTTTTGAACGAAAACCATTCCGTACCTTTAAGCATTTCTCAAAATTTATTATGCATTAAAAATAGATAGTTTAATGGATATATGCATCTACGAATAAAATAAATCACTTTTTACTCGCTTATTATCGAGATATAAGTAAATAATAATTCCAACTTACATATATCTATAATTTAAAGTTACTTAACTGACTTTAATTATATATAAGTTAAGTTGCTCTAATATAATTTTAGTATAAATATAAAAATTTAAAATTATTTATTTTTAGTATAAATGCATGTTTTAAAAAATTATTTGTTTTAATATTATAATTTACTTCAAATTTATTTGTTTTTAGTTTAATTATTTTTTTTTAATTTTCTAACAGATACCTATAAATATTGCAAGCATACATATTCAGTATACATATATACATACACAAACACAGACATATTTATAAATATATTTAAAATAAAAAGATATTGTAATTATATTAAAAAATATAATAATATAAAAATTTGTAAATCATAAACCTAAGACGCACGCAGGACACACATTATTACACTAGTTAAATAGATAATAAAATATATATCGAACAAAATAAAAAAATAGTTTAAAATTAAAAATATCTTATGCATAAGTCATTATAAATAATTAAATATTTTTTTGTAAATAAATATAAATTATGTGATAATTTTATAGATATATAAGAAATAAAAATATAAATGAGTGATATTATAAATTCATAAAAAAATTATATATTTATATATGTATAAGTTTGATTTGGATTGGATCATCCAATTTTAAAACCAAATATGAAATTTGATCCAATCCAATAAAACATTTTAGTGTTTTTAGTTTTGGGTTTATTAGATTTAATTTTTTAGATAATTTTTTTTTAACTGAATTGGATAAATTTATATATACTCCTACTTGATAATAAGATACGAGATATCTTCGTAATTTTTGGTCATGAAGTTAATTTTCAATATTCTGTTATATTTTTTACTCTTCAAGTTCAGTGTCTATTCCGTGTAGAGTGACACCCTAGCTATTAAATTGAGATTGACTTTTGTTCAAGCTTGCCACACTTGATTCCAAAATATTTCAGTCAGTCTTCTGCGCGAAAGTCCTTCCCATCATAAATACCATATATCTCATGAAAGCAATTGAAGCTGACTAGGAAATTTGGCTATACAGTCTATACTATACCCTCTTATGATTGTGATTCGTCCACATAAATTATATTAATTGTTTCAGTTGGGTCCGGTAGCTAGTAATTTCCTCTACTATTTGTTTTTACTACACTGCTTGAATTTCTCTGATCAACTTCAACAGTAAAATGCCTTTATAAGTTTGTCAATCTGCACTTCATTGATCATAATCACCTGAGAGAAAAACAGTATCACCATATATACCTAGAGGAGTACGTCAAAACCAACAAAAAAAAAGAAGAAGAAAAAAACTACTCTTCCACACATATATAATATATTAATGCAAGTGGTTTTAGTGGTTCTGATTCTTCATTACTTCTTTCACTTATTTTATTAATTAACATAGATAATAACAATGTGACCTACCTCCAAATTGAGAAACTTCCACTTCAACTTCCATTTCCAGCAATGAAAAGTACTAAAATGCAGCAATAATGCATGTTCAAAATGGCCTCATGCATGTTCATCTTCCTACTAATTCCACTGCAATTTCTTCATGGTTTCAATATTGGCTGCAAAATTGAAACATTATATCATCATGACCAAAACTGTACTAGACGTACGGAGTAAGAATTTCATTTTGTGAATAAACAATAATAATATTGTTGTAAGTTGTAACGCTCGGAATATACCAGGTAGGTGTATGTCTTCAGGGCATGAAACTGAAACCATTCTCTGGTCTTGAGGTTGACTGGTTTTGGTTCCATTGAAATAATTCAAGTTGGAATTGTTCAACACAATGAATTGAACCAGCCGTTGGAAAGAAAAAAATAAATAATAAAATTAACGTGCAAATTGTATTATGACATCGGGTTTTGACCAAAATGAAGTGCAATCCAACCTTCTAGCCATTGAGGGACCTTAACATGAATTAAATATTGTATTCTCACATATTGTTTGTGTCCCTAGCTTGATACACACTAGTTTCTTTTTGGGCAGACAACTTTTTTGGGACGGACAACGATATGGTAATATATAGTCAAATATGAATTATGAAGATGCAATAAGAAAATATAATTAATTTGGTTCCACGAGGATTGCATGATGATACTTATACTTAATTTGACGTTATTTCATCAACTAATTAAAAATCATTTTACACATAATATTTAAAATAATTATTATAAATGTCAGTATATTTTTTTGGATGCTTATATAGTCGTTGGAATGAGAATTGAATCTAAATTCTTATGCATATTACTCAAACCTCCACCACTATATAACACTATAGGTTAAAGTCAATAGTTTTTAATTATATTACAATCAATTATTAGATGGTTGAATAAAAAATATCTAACTATAAAAGCATTTCAATTAAATTAGTTTACTTTTATAGTGAATTGTTTGTTGAAATAATCATATGACAATCAATTATTGTTTATTTTTAGAGTATGTCCTTGTTAATTGTTTGTAAATTTTTATCAACTGTGAATGCAAATTATATCACTGTAATTGCCTACCAAAGATATTTTGCTTAATTGGTTAAGTAGTGCGTTAGTGATTTGTTGTAAATTTTTTAATACTCAAAGTTTGATTTTCGTGGATAAAAAAATCACCACAATTGCCTCTCTCCTGGTTTTTTTATGATTATTTTTTATTTCATGATACCAGTGATGAATATTGCAATCTGATATAAAAATAATATAAATATAGTTTATATCCATTTTATTGGATACATAAAATTTGGGCACTATTTTTTTTACTAATTTGAACTCAATAAAAAATGCTAATTTGAACTCAATCTGATATTGCAATCTTCTATTTATTTTGGTACAAATGCTAATTTGAACTCAATAAAATTAAAAAAATGAATAGATCCTTATTTTATTTTAAAGATAATTTAATTGTTAGACGACGGTCTTTCCATATTTGATGATAACACACGCAATTAGATTTAAATCATACAATTCTGGAAAGCGAGAGTCACACACCATCCTCAAAGGGCAATGTTGATAAGCCCATCGTGGTTTTATGTTTGAGTCCACAATCAATGGTGGCTACTAGGCCTATTCATAAGCCCATACTTTTCCATTTAAGTTGCAATAGCAAAAGCCAATTGTTAGTCCAATCCCATTAAACGGTAATTGGGCCACTACAAGAACAATAATTTCATCACTAGAAAAATCTAATTTATTAACTTTTTTATTTAGGCAAAGCGAAAGTTATTATGAAAAGGGAAAATGTATTAAATATTTAATCACTTATTGAAGCAGATTTTTTTTAATAGATATTCAAGCAGAAATAGACAGCTACTTTAATTTCTTTTACATCAACCTTCAATATACGTTATCGACTTTTTCTCAAGGAATATCTTAGGATTATATTGTATTATTAAATTATTAATTAATAAAGTTATGTTTTCCACAAACTATCGCCACAGGAAGAAAAGGTCCTTCTACATGAACATGTAGCTCTCAATAGATTGAGTTTTGATTCGTTTGAATGAAGCTAAGTTAATTCATTTATACACTTAGTAC
The DNA here is from genome assembly GCF_000004515.6 of Glycine max. Lineage (NCBI taxonomy): Eukaryota > Viridiplantae > Streptophyta > Magnoliopsida > Fabales > Fabaceae > Glycine > Glycine max. Next base: position 1,965,253 of record NC_038252.2, on the reverse strand, counting down.
AAAACTCGTTCGTTTAACTAAAAATACTCAATCTTTTGGGAAGAGAAGTAGTTATCCTAATATAAACGTGAGTCATTACAATGAATCCGTGTCGCTACAAATTCACATGATTTTTTTTTAACTTATTACATGACGAACAAAAAAAAATAAAAATATCTCGGTTGTTCTCAAATTTGTTGCGGAACTAGTTGATGCTTCTTTAGTCCTTGTAATTTGTAAAAGTCTACAAGAGAGAAGTTTTCTTTTGTAGTTATGTATTAATATTATCTCAATCTTGCTAATAACAATTTGTTTTTGAAACTCGCAGTAAAAAAATAAAAAAGTTGTTTTTCAAATAATCATATTGATTTCTTCTCCTCAAAAAACAAAATTATATTGATTTCTTTACCTTTTTCTTGTTTTGGTCCAAATCCGATAAACAATTATAGATCCAACATTACGTTTGGTTGATGTATATCTCCAATATTCGTTGGGCTTTTGCTGAATACACTCCCCTTCATCTCATTTTTCTTGAACCACCAAAGTTGAGAGCTTTAATCGGAGCTTTGGGGCATTGTCAGTCAAATTAACACCACTAGAAATGGCAGAACTTGAGTCCTTTGCTGGTGTAGATGCTGTCAAGGGTGAGAGATATATCTATTGTCTACGTGGAAGGATTGTGATACTCCACCATTTTGTTTTTGTGAAGCAGCATGATGAAGTGCATTGCTTAATGCGTATACTAGAGATATTCGCATCTACATGATCTATGGATCAGCATTTTTAAAAATTTGAACAATTGATTTTGTACAAGAGTTTTCAGATTCACACCTTTCTACTTCAGAGGATCTAGATTCAGAATGCTATCACAGTATCACTTGGAAGCTTAATTGAACTTTTGAGATATGTTAGTACTTTCTTTGTAATGCTATTTTTATTTGGATTCTTTGATAAAAAAGAATTAGTTTCTATTTATATCACTAGATGATTCTTAGCATGCTGTGCTCGTGAAGGGTAAGTAAGCAGTGAAGAATTTGCGTACTTTAGCTTTAGATTGAGTGCTTCATAAGATATTCATTGAGGATGTTTGAATAGTTACCAAAATTGAGTCTGGGACCCAAAATCAAGGTGATGATTGAAAAAGTGGAAGCAACTATTTGTTGTTTTGGCTGTCAACGTGATTTTGGAATTATGGGAAAATTGAATCTAATCCAAGCTTGATACCAATATCTTCCTTTCATATATTGGATTTCCAAGTGTAAAGGGATGGTTTCAGCTTTTTGGGGGGTATTTTTTATATGCATATATACAAAAAAAAAAAAAAAAAACATAAATGAAAGATAAAGACCATTTTATATGAAATTATATGTATTTTTTATGTTGAAATCATGAAATTGTTTGACATCATTGTCTCATGTGATACAACTTAATTACTAGACTCGTTAGTAGCCATACACCTGGTCATATGAGAGGCCCCAATTATGAGTCTATTGTCTGTATATGTAAGAAGGGAGAAGGTTTTGCCACGTACAACTTAGGTGAATCAACAATGTGCAACACATGCTTGTTTCTGTTCAACATTCCAATTATTGTCACAAAACTACCTTCCCATAATTTATCTTCCCAAATTACAAAAAATCTAACTGCTATATAGTAACATATTTTATAGAATAAGCAAAAATGAATACATTAAGTTCAAGATTGTACCAATTACGCATCTCTGCAATGAATAATACCTCTCTAGTAAAGTAATTACATCGAGGACCAGCATTCTGGTCAGTCTTGTAGAAGCCTAAGGAAAACTGGTATCGGGAAACTATAGGCTATTATAGTTAGTTTCTGATCAAACAGTTTTAAGATGCAGGATTAGATCTTTGAGTAACAAATACATTAAGATGCTACAGTAGATACATAATGATGTGTTGTGTTTATTTCATTCATGAGTAGAGAGAATTACATATAGCAATCAATATGAACTAGGAAGTTAAGCTAGGCAAAAATTTGAAGCCAGATTTTATACCATAGAACAATTGCGCTCATGTTGCACTTTCCACATACAACAAGTAGGACATTGCAAAAGGATTTTTGAGACAAGAAATTCATGTCATTACTTCTACAAATTAGCTTATGCATAAGCTAATTTTAGCTTGTAGAGAAATTTATTTCATTTATTTTTGTTTTCTTCTTTAGAAATGTTTCCGAAGAAGATTGCCCAAACATGCCCTTAATTTGTGTTTCTAAAAACATCAACGCAAATGTTGAGGATTTTCATGATTATTTATAATACAGAAAGCTAGGTAAATAGGCTACCTGTCACAGAGTTGTTTATCTTTTACAAGAAGTATACCTTAATTTATAATTCACTCTCCTTTTTCATCAAATACTTTATTGTTTAATGTTATTTTCCTTGTCTTTTTGACCAACAGTATCACCAACTTACTTCACCCCACTAGCAAATCTTCCACACAGTGGTTGCAGTGTAAGTCAGTAAAGTAAAACATCAATTTTTTGGTAACTACCATTCGCAAAGCTTTAGTTACTTAAACTACTAAATACTAGAAATATGGAAAGCCAAGCATTCTTTCTTTATGAGCATTTTTGGACCTGCAAAATGCTAAGTACTATAGGATAGCAATATGCCATTGTGGTATTTATTTGGATACCAAAATTACCTATAGATGGATTTTTGATAACTGCTAAATAATTGTATTTTTATAGTAGAAAATTAGTCAAATATTAGCCTGAAATTAATTATTTAGCAGTTATTTGTGATTAAAAGTTAGAAAATTAATTAAATTGAATTTTTGGGTGCAGATATAAAAATTGGAGGTGTAACAAGCAAAAAGGGCAGAAAAATTGAAGAAAAGAAGAAAATTTGAAGAAGGCCCAACCCAATATGCGCGCTCAGCGCGCGTCACGAGCTAAGCGGGCCAGGAAGTACACGCGCTAAGCGCGAGGTGTCGCGCTAAGCGCGCCTACGAAGGCCCAAAGCCCACTTCAACAGCTATAAATAGAGAGTCAGTCCAAGGGACAGAGGACACCACCACAGAACCCCCTCTCCTAGGGGTTTCATTTACTCTCTTTCTTTCACCTCCTTCTCATTCTCATTGTAAAGCCCTCATGACCATGAGTGGCTAACCCCCTAGCTAGGGCCTGGCAGGCCTAAAAAGCCAATGATGTATGGAGCATTTCAAGAGTTATCAATAAAAAGAGGAATTCCCTCCAGGTTCTTTATTTATTTACCGTTCTTTCTTTTTACATCTTGTATCTCTGAACTTGCTTTCTGTTAGGGTTTAGTCCACTCGGGAGAGGGTAAAGCCTAATTAGGGGTAAGGAATGAATACTTGAATCTGTTTTAAGGGTTAGGCCACTCGGGAGAGGGTAACGCTTAAGAGAACACTAAAAGGAGGAAATTATCGGGTTATCTTTTAGAGGGTTTTTCCTTCCAGTTTCTTTTATCTGCTTTTCTTTCTTGCTTATTCTGCATCTCGGACTTTGTTTTCTGTTAGTCTTTAGGCCACTCGGGAGAGGGTAAAGCCTAATTAGGAATAAGGAATGAATGCGTGAATCGGTTTTAAGGGTTAGGCCACTCGGGAGAGGGTAACGCTTAATAGAACACTAAAAGAAAGAAATTATTGGGTTAGCATGACTTAATGCCCCAATGCCCATGCTTTAGCAAACATCTAGAATGTAATCCTAATGCATCTTAGTTATTGAGTCTTCGCAAAGGGCATTTGGAAGATAGGTAATTAAGGTAGGCTTGTCATCGTGAGGCATCAGGGGCAAGTAGATGGATAGATGTGGGGCAGAATTAGTTCACTGGTATTGATAACAGACAAATCCTGAATCCATATATCTAGGCTGATTAGACTGGTTAGGTTTTAGCAATTTTATTATATAGATTTTATTTCTCCTTTATTTGAATTTCGTAGAAGTAGTTATCTTTATCATATCGCAATTTAAATATTTTATCTTCTGTTTTGATCCTTCAATCTTTTATCTTTTCTTTTATCTTCTAATTTTATCTTTAAGTATCTTATCTTTTCTTTTCTCTTTTAAGTTTATCTATAAATATCTTATCTTTTCTTTACTTTATCTTCTATCTTTCTTTATCTTTTATTTTAAATTCTTATCTCTTGCTTTTAAATTGGGTTTGCATTAATCCAAGTACAAACAAAGTCCCTGTGGATTCGACACTCGGACTTCCGAGAACTTTACTACTTGTAACGATTTGGTACACTTGCCAACGAGTTAACAATTTTCTTTGTGTTTGCTAAAAATGTAGAGACATATAGTAGACAACAATGTCATGGAATGTAAACATTCTCTACAGGTACAAGTGCTGCACAAGAAGATGACAGAACAACTTTTCTCATCATTTTCTAACTGATATCACACTCAACTTCAGATACCTTAACCAGTTTATTAACTAAATAAGAAAGTAAGAGATTAACATAACGTGATTATTATCCCTAAAAGCTAAAATATTAAGGATCTTTATAAACTACAACAGGAAATGAAAAGTCTTGGAGGTAGTACATGGATTCATGATCAATATATACTAGCTAGTTTTCTGTCTTCCAACAAAAAGAATCAAACTATAACTTCATGTCAACATTTATTTATTCTCTCTACTTTGTAGGGAGCTAGCTAGCTGATAGAGTGTAGCGTATCCACGTGGTGTGGAACATTTAAAACCGTTAAACACAATAGAGAGAGAAGGATTATTCTCTTCGATGTTGACATTTTTATAAAAGAAGTATGCAAGGTTTTTCTCAATACCCCTTTTGATAGCATTTCATTCTATTCTGCCTTTCATAGAGAGAACAAATAAAAACTTCATTTTCTCATGTCTATAAGACTATAACATGTAAAAGTAAAGAATATTGTTGTTATTAAAGTGAAACAAAAGTAGTATTGTTGTTATTAATGTGATTGAGTGATGTGCATTTTCTAGAGTACCGACACTCGTGCAAACCGTTCTTATACTCTTATTGCAATTGCAAAGGTTTTTAAACTTTTCCTATTTATTTACTTTTTTTTTATTATTACAATTGGTATTTTTCATCAAAAGCTTATTTTATATTTTTTTAAATAATTAATATTTATTTTACGAAAGGTATTGATCCCCGTTATATTCATGCATTTCGCGTTACTTCTATTCAAAATAATGTATTCTGTATATTATATTCAGACCCTACCTTATTTATTTATTTATTTTGTAGTACATCACAAGTATACTTCCTTCTCTTCCAAAATGAAGGAGACTTACAATAAACAAATAATCAATCTTCATCACCAAGTCCGTTTTTAAACAAAAGGAATTGTTAATTACTCCATCCACTTCATAATCTCTTGTCAAACAAAGTTTTGGATTAACCTATTCATAAAATTCCGGGTACCCCCACATGCCAAAATTTAGCTTCGTGTGTTCAGATTGCATTATTTTGAATGGATTCTGAATAAATCAAACAGGTGCTTGATACAATGTAATAAATTAGTTGCATAAAAGTTAAGATTATTATTATTAGAAATTAGGATTGTTTTTAGTCTAGATTACATGTTCTCTTTATTATAGGCAATCTTATTCAAGTCAAAGATTAAAAAAAAAAATCCTTTCTCTGAATATTTAGTACAATTGCATACTTAGGATTCTTTAAAAGCACCAATGAAAAGTCTTGTTCTAAAACAAAATGCGGTATGATTTTTTTTATGAGTTATATTATATAATTTTTTAAGGAATAATATACAAAATTTAATGCATATAAAATTTTGTTTACTATATATGGTCCAAAACTCTCAAAACCTTGTAATTAAGCTATTAAAAAACGAAAAAGTTAACTAACAATATAGCAAAAACACAGCTCGAACATCAATTTAATTCAATTAATTTATTTTGTTGGACTAGAATTTTTGGGCAACCCTACTGTTCTTTAAAAAAATGAGTACCTATCATAACATGTGTAATTGTAAATACATTTATTAATCTGGTTTGTGTTAGGTAGCATGACATGACTTTCATTAAATTGATTCATATTTTAGTGCACGGGAACAAGAAAAAAAAAATGTCTCGGAATTAGGGCTTTATGTATGGCTAGAGTATGAGGTATTGCTTAATAGTTAATAATATCTTTGACCATTACATTTTATTTTGTTTTCATAAAAAAAAGTTGTGCTTTATTGGTAATCTGTTTTTTTATGCATTATTTGTAACCTATTTTAGTATTTTTTATCATGATATTAATATAAAATTATACTTGTCAAAAGTAATAATAATTTTTCTGATCATGATCGATATTGAATTTGAATCCTACATCACGTGTGTTGTTTTTTGTATGTTGTAGTGTGATCTTGGATTATGCCTAGTAAAATTATGTTTTAAGATGTTTATTTTAATTTCAATAGTGTTTTAGACTTAATAAAGGTGACATTATAACTATCGTTTAAGGCTAAAATAGAAAGTGTTTAATGTTCTTTTCCCGATTGATGCATTGATCCTGTAACCTATCTCTTTCTTTTCCAATGTTCTTGTGAAAATCTTGTATCTGGGTTAAAGTACTCATTGTAGCCTGTTTCTAAATATAATTTTTGCTTATAAAAATTTAGGGCTTTTTGTTCATTTCTTAAAGAATAAAATTAAATTTAAAAATATTTACAAAATTTATGACAATTGATTTTTTAAAATAAAATCTTTATAAAGAGTACATTGTAATATTTTTTTTAAAAAAAAACAACATTAAAATTTTAAAGTTGAAACATACTCGCCTTTAATATTGAAGTGGATTGGACATAAAAAAAAATTGAGAAGAGGATTGAACATAATTAATGACATAAGAACTAAAAGTGGCCATTTCGTAACTGGAAAGGCACTGAAAGGTACCTCCTTCGCGTTGATCAAAACGACAGCACTCATTCGTCCAAAGTGCAAACTCTCTCTCTCTCTCTTTTTTTTTTTTTTTTACGGTTTTTACTGTAAAAGCTTAAGGTAATTAAGATTCAATGCCCGTTTTTACTGTTCTCATTTCATGTTTGCACTCTTTTTTTAGGTTTTTATTACACTGTACCCTTTAAGTTAGCTAGCTGTAGTTCGTGTATCTTATGTGTAATTATTAATTACATTTAATCCAAATAAATAATAGGGTATGTTTGAATAAATTTTTCCTTAAACATTTATGAAAGGTGAAAATAAGAAGAAAAAAAACACAATAACTTTTTTTATAAGTTCAAATTAATTTATGTTTTAAGTTAATTTTTTAAAAAATAATATGAATTTTTTTTTACAAATTAATTATGCATAAGTTAATTTTAACTTATAAAAATATTTATTTTATTTTATTTCTTTAAAAGGCTTGTAAAAATTTATTCAAACATGTCATAGTTATTTATTTGATTTAGATTCAATGGTAAGAGATGCATTGATGCACCCTATCTATCTTTTAGGTACATGTTAGAATTACTCCTCTTTTTGTTATCTCCCAGTACAATTAACCATAAAGGACATGTTTAATTTTGGGGCTAAAACATTTCGGTTTGCACTAAACAAGAAATGCAGACCAGAAGCATTGTACCTATCATTTCGAAAACATTTGTTGGTAGTACTTTTTTAACTTTTCCGGATACAACTAATTTTTTCAAACTCCATTATCTTTTACTCTTATTTTATATATACTTTTCTAAAAAAAATTGTATTTATATATTTTTTCACAAAAAATTTCAATAAAGAGAAAAATAAGAAGAGAAGATAGAAGATTTTAATAAGTATTTTTATGAAGACTAAGAAAAAATAGTATCATAAAGATTAAATTACTGTTTAGGTCCTCTAATTTATTTTTAATGTTTAATCAAGTCCTTTAATTATTAAGTAGTTCAATTGTATCCTCTAATTATTTAAAATGATTTAATTGGATAATTTTCATTAATTAGATATTAACGTCGTTGAGATGTCATCTACGTGAGATTTTATCGTGCACGATGACAAAGTAGAATTCTATTATGCATGATATGCAGGTATGCTGATGACTGTCATCCTCACTTTATCATCTTTCTGAAATAGCAAATCCCGTCTAGAATGCATAGCATAGTTAACTATGGATGGCCTCCTTGAACTGTTGCTTAGATATAAAGAATGTTTCAGGTACCCACCTATAATCAACCATTTCTGGTGGGATTCTAAAAGTATCAAACTTATTAGATTTCATAGTCTCAACTTCTTCACTTTCATGTATGTTAGTTTTCCAATTTATGTGAATCATCACCTTTGATTGTGACCTTCAACTATGGAACAAATAATCTTCTTCTTTTTCCCTCAATTGCGTTGATAAATCTTACTCAAATAACCTAAAATGTTTGTCTTTTTCTTCACCACATGGTCTTTTTTTTTTCTCCAATTGCGTCAACAAATCCTAACCAAACACCTCCACAATCTTCTTCTTCTTAACAATATGATCTTCTTTTCTCAAAGAATTTCATCTCCCTCCATCGAATTTTCCAACACAAAAATGAGTAAAATTTTAAAAATAACTCTAACAAATTCATTTGTGGACCTAAGAGTCAAAATGACGTCATTTTGTATTTCATTAAAACAATATTGTTTTGTGCATCAGGAATCCACCTATTAAAAAAACAATACATTACTTGTCACATTAGATTGCACTATTAACTTTAATATCTAATTAACAGAAAAGACCTAATTGAACCATTTTAAATAATTAGAGGACTCGATTGAATCATTTAATAATTAGAGAGCCTAATTGAACATTGAAAATAAATTAAAGGACCTAAACAATAATTTAGCCTATTATAAAAAGTGTTATAATTTTTTATATCGATAATATAATTTTTTGGTTTAAATACTTTTTACTCTTTATAATATATACGAGTGTTTTTTTTATTCTCTTAATTATTTTTATTTAATTTTATTCCTGTTAATTTTGTTGATTTAGTGTTTGGCTTCATTGTTTTAGGCCACAAAAATGTGTTTTTTTTATATACAAGCTCTTTTTTAATGCTTATATCGAAAATACAATTTTTTATATAAAAAAGTATTTTTTATATACAAGTTTTTCTTATATATCAGAAATATTTTCATTAATTTTAGTCTATATTGGTCAGATTTTTTTATCTTTATTTATCACACATGATTACTTATAAATATGTTATTTTAAGTCATCTAACATTTATCAGCTAGTTTATAAATTAATTTTATAAAATACTTTTAGTTAAATTAATTAACTTATAAAATGTTAACTTTTTTCCCATCTCACAGTAGCTTGTAAACTTTCAACTAATTTATCAATTTTAGACTGTCATTTCGTAGGATTGGCTTTTATGGAGAATATCTTTATTATCTGCGAAGAGAAATGCCAATACGTTTCTTTTCCTTTCTATCTTTATCTGCTCCCATAACGATATACACGGGAAAACATTATTATTTTTATGAATATATTAGGCAGTGTCATATTGCAATTGCATATAAATATTTGACCAAAAGTCACCGAAGTTCTTAGGCATGAGATTTTGTTAATTCTATTTCTTGGAACGGTTATGCTCTGAAAGTGTGAAGAGGATTTCCTAGTTTGATATAATCATTGAACAACTTGCTTCTATTTCACAGGACGAATGGAATTTATATTTGCATGAAATTAAACAGTCTAGGTCTTATTTTGAATATTATTTAAATTTTGGAATAGCCATATTTGGCTCCAATTTGGTCATCAATTTTCATAGGCAATGAACACCATACTTGTGGTAGCTGCTTTTCATTAATTCAAATGCTTATTTTATAGTTTGTGTCACCACCATAATAATGTGGAGTGGGGCACGTCTTGGCCCTTCATGTTGGATACCTGTTAGTGTGAACTTTTTATGTTTCGGTTGCCATAAGAAAGCCAAACATACAGCTTTAATTATAAAGATGTAGCAATGAACCTCTGTGAACTTGTTATTAATAAAATCTCTTCTTTCAGATTTGAGATTTTTTTTTTCCTTTTAAAGTGTAAGTACAGTTTGGTTTTCCACAGAAATTTGTGGAATTGATGATAACTAATAGCCAGACATAACACACATCTTTCATGTAAGAAATATTTTTTAATTCTGCGTTTATCTTAGGTGGTGCTTAATGATGTTCTCTTAATTATTGATTTAGGTGTTTGGAAACTCGTTATTAATAAAAAAAATTGCATCGCTTTTTGCTTAAAAACATGGAAGCTATAACTAATTGCTACCCAATTATCGAATCAAGTCGCCAAAGTGGAACCAAACATGAAGCATTCATCATATATATATATATATATATATATATATATATATATATATATATATATATATATATATATATATTTCCTCCACAAAATTTTGGTTATTCTGTTTCATTCAGGACCAGAAGTCCCACCATTGGTAATCATCAGTGGTTGATTGGCCAAATAGATCATTGGATTCAAAAGCACTCCAATCTTCTGGTGAAGTCAAGGAACCATCAGCATGCTCAACAAAATTCAGAAGGCCATGTTCATCTTCTAGGTTAAAGTCTTCCACCTTTATGCTAGTGTCATCATCAGACAGAACACCAAGTACATGTTCTGATCTTTCCAATGATGATGGGCTTGGCTTTCCCTCAGCTTTACATTTCATGGTGCCTCCATTTTCTGATTCACTGTCCATGCTGTTTGCTGCTTCAACTTGTGTGCATCTCTGACTTGGCTCCATTGGCTTCTGCATTAGATGATTCAGCTTCTGCAACTGTTGAAAATAGATACCTAAGTTATAACCATGTAATATAAAATTTCACTTCGTTAATCCACGTAATCTTTCAATACATATCTTTATGACGCGGATTATCAAAGCGAAACTTCAATTCTGATTGAAGAACAACAATAACAATACATAAAGGAATTGTATTAACCCTACTCATTTCTCAAGAATATATCAATAATTTGTATTGTATAAAGTACCTGAATTAGTAATGTTTGTTTTTCCTTCTTCAGAGCTTCAAAACGTGAAGCCAAAGTGTTATAATTGGATTGGAGTATGCCATAGTCTCTCTCAAGTTGCTTTGACTTCCATCTAGCCCTCTTGTTCTGAAACCATATAGCAACTTGCCTTGGCTGCAATCCAAGCTCTCTTGCAAGCTGCAACTTCTTTCTAGGCTCAAGCCTTGTCTCTGACTCAAACATGGTCTCCAATGATTTGATTTGTTCATCACTGAACCTTCTTGTGTTGTTGTTGTTTCTCTTCTTTGATCTTGATGGGGTGGTGCAGCTACTTGTGTAAGTTTCTGCCTCAACACCTTCTGCTGAATAAGTAGTATATTGACTATATTCCATGCTGTGTAAGTTGTAACACTCACTCACTTGCTTGGACTATAGGGCCTTGAGTTTGAGGGTATAGGTGAGTTTGGTGATAGAGGATTTTTTTGGTGTGTAAGAGTAGTTTTTGTGATATGCACGTATCAATTGGCTTTTGCTTATTGGAGTTCCTATCATGGTGGTCAGAGTGAAGTCCCCAATTGTTGGCTTTATATCCAAAACTCATTGGTCCTGTTGACACCTCAACATACAATGTTCTTCCACCTGTACACTGTGAATATTACCCTATTTTCTTATCTTAGTGACGTTTATGCTTATATGTATTTTTCATCTAGCTTTTTTGAGATAAACTTTGTGCACTACTTTTGGTTCTTACTTCTGAGCCTCTTAAATGTTGGCTTGGCTTGTGTGGCTTGCTTTGCTTGGTGGTTCAATTTATAATTTAATAATAAATAATATAATGATATATCTTAATTAATGTGTGATCACATTCCAGCGTGCGTAGTCTTCAATCTTTCATTATTTGTCTTGTTTAATCACAATTTTAATGATTTATGTGAGTGAGAATGCTGCATTTGATATTCATATGGTCGTTATCACTGTCATCATTTTTTTAACTTCAAGGTTTTGTCCTCTAGAGTTGTGTCGGTTACATGAATCACGTTTCTTCATTAAACTCTAATTTATGCTAGTTTAATAATAATTACTGTGGCAGCTTAATGATTAATTTAGTATTATTATTATTATTGACACCATTTTTTCTTTACTACGTATATCTTAGACTAATAGTATTACTTTAACAAATCTTCTGCGTTTAGACGTTTAGTCAAGTTTTCTTTATTACTGCAGAGAAGTCTCTACACTTAACATGATTCACGTGGGTCATTTTTGTTCACTTAATTTTAAAGCACCTCAACAAGAGGCCACAGGGTAATCTTGTCTGTGTTTCTGATCTTGTGTGTAAATCATTTAAAAAAAAAGAGATTGGAAGAAATAAAATTTTAAATTATGGTATTGTTGAATGTGTACTAATTTTGTACATTAAAATTAGGTTTAAATAATTTCAAGGTCTATAATATATATTTGATTTTTGTTTTAAGTCTTTAATAATTTTTTCTGTTGGTTTGAATCTTTGTCATTAGTTAAATGATGATATAATATCATCTCAACGACTATTATATATTGAAATAATTATTGAAATAGTGTCACATCATTAGTTGACTCATTCATGACAGATACTCAGAACAAATCTTTTAATATATCAATGACTCAAAACAATGAAAAAACAATTAACTGAGACTCAAAACAAAAATCAAATATATATCAAGGATCTTATATATATGTAAGTCTTAAAATTATAAAGCACTTTATTTTAAATTAGCGATGAATTCACACTTGCATACTTTAAAAACACTTTTTTAAAAATGACTTATCCTATAAAGCTCTTAAAAGAGTATACTTAAAACATCATGTTTGATAAAAAAAAAAAAAACAACAACAACAACAACAAAAGAAGATTGTGTTTTGGACTTTTGGTAGCAAATAAATAAAAAGTTGTAGTTAGGAAGCAATTTAGTACCACTAACAAAACATGTTTGGATATGCATTTGGAAAAAATGGATCTGAGGCTAGTTAAAGCTACTTTCAATAGTTGCTTTAGCCTCTTTTTAACATTTCACATGAAAATTCCCAAAGACATCAGTTAAAAATGCGTGTCTAAACATTAACAAAATCTAAGTAAGAAATTTGGGGCATCATAGAGAAGATCATTGTGTGTTTACGACATTAAAGTTAATGCTCAAGTTTTTTTTTTATCAGCAAAGTTTTTCTTAAGTGTGTACATATAAAAAATTGTTAATTGGTTTTAGTCTACTGCAAAAAAACTATTTTTTATTTGAGACTGATTGCATTTAGAATTCAGTTTTCGGAACTTCATTAATTCAACTCAGATAACTTATTTAAGGAGGGGATTTACAAAAAATTAAAAATTATACTGGAGTAACTTATTTAAGGATGGCAAAGCTCTCTTAATATTTCTTATCCAATTTATAAATCTCAAAGTTTTAAAGTTTGATCATCTAAGTGAAACAACGTTTTCCCTATTCATGCCAAACAGTGTTGGTCTTAATTATGTATGATCATCTAAGTGATTTTTTATCTGGTGTATAGGTTATGGGATGTTAAATATTTTTTTAATTATTTTTAATAAAAACATTATATTTTTGTTCTTTTAACGCTTTTATTTAATTATTGCATATTGTATATAAAAAAGTATCTAATATGTCAATAAATTTATATACTATTCAACGCGCCTCCATAGCTAACTAGCTACCTGATAAACAACGAAAATTTGTACAAGACAAACTGACAAAGGTTCAAACTTTTAAAAGTCACCTCAAGGAAAAGGTCTGGTTAATTGCTTTGTAATTGAAAATTTTCAAGGTCAATTGTTTTAAAGTTGTGGAAAATTAAATTAATTATGATATAATTAATTTTAAATATGTCGATATGATATGATATATGTTTATATATATATATATATATATATATATATATATATATATATATATATATTAATTATTAGTTTTAACAATAAGTTTTATATTAAAATATGTATATGTTATTGCGGGGAATTGATTTGTTGCATAGACAATACAATTGGTTGCTTCTTGGAGATTTTCATAGCCCTGTATGATATGTAAATTTTTAGTAATATATTGGTTCTTGGATTGATAAGAGTCTAAACATATCGATTAGGATTAGATTTGGTTAAATTTTTTACTCAATTCAATTAAATTTAAATTGGATGATTTGGGTCGATTTTGTAAGAAAAAAATGAAACTCAACCTAAACAAATTCATTTGTAAATGATTTGGGTTGGGTCAATAGGTCAAAATATTTAATTTTGTTTGTTTCTTGTAAATTTTAATATTTTTTATAAGCTAAGATTTTTATTAAATGAATTAGACATAATTGTTTCTTATTAGATTTTTTATTAAAAAAAATTGTGATGTTGTCACACTCCACTCTACTCCACTAACTCCTATTTATCTATCTATGGGAGATGAAAAATTAAACATACCATATACAGGATAAGGAGTTTTAATAAGCATTATGAGGATGAGTTTCAAATACTTTTTTCTACCAAAATCAATGAGACATACTCTTTGTAAATAGATCCAAAATATTTTTAGAAGTCCATTTGAAGTTACTTCAATCAATAAAACTTTTGTCGCTTTGATTGTAAAGGTTAAAGATGTATTTATACTTACTCAATTCAAGTCGATAAGTCTATATAATCAATAGTCAATAGTATTTGATTTTTAAAAAATTTAAAAATATATATTATATATTAATAATAATAAGAATTATTTAATACAAATTAACGGGTCAGCGGATTGGGTTAACAAGTCAGCAGGTTCAGATATTAAAACTTATGACCAAACCCCAAATTTAGCAGGTTTGATTAGTTTGATTTGAGTCTAATTCATACACAAAAGTTATCCAACCCAAACTATTTGGATTGGTTTAGATCAATTCAAGTTCACGAGTGACTCACACCCCTAATATTCAGGTAAGTTAGACATTCCTCCTGTAATATCTAATTTTTCATAAATAAATTAAAAAGGCTTTTTAGTAAAAAAGAATAAAGTTTTAGAAAATGATGAGGTTTTTGTAATTAAATGAATAAGGAAAAATAACTTTATTAAAATAATGATTTGAGAGAAAATAAAAAGGGTATTCATTTGATAGGAAATAAAATAGAGTTTCTTTCTATAAAACAATAAAAATAAATAAATAGAATAGATAATAGGTTGTGAGTACCCTAGCTATAAATAGCATTAGGTCAGTTTTCACACCGACGATGTCTCATCTTCCTTTCAATTTCGTTTTTCCTTCTCCTTTTTTCAAAATCCTCTCTTTTCTCATATACCACCAAACATGTCTCAGAAAAAATGATGATTTCGGACTTGTTCACCATTGGATCGTCGTGATATTTCAGCACCTGGTTCCAAACTCAATTCCGAACATTCTCACCATTGGGAATTACGAAAAGATGTCGGAGCTGAGAGAAAAACCCTTTTTATCGTAACTTTTTCTTTTCCCGCGGAAACCCAAAACTGTCTTAGTAAAACTACGATCACAGACTCGTTAACCGTTGGATTGTTGTGAAATTTTGATATGTGGCTCGAGATTCATTTCCGTGCATCTTCACTGTTGGGGTTTGCAAAATATCATTTGTGGAGGGAGAAATACTCATCGTACGTAGATAGTGGAATGAAGGCTTCAATCTCTTCTCCTTTTCTCTAACGTTTGAGAATCCTATCAGAGCAATCAGAGGAAAAACTTGAGGAATCTCAGGATATTGCTAGAGATGCCACTATCGCTGCCAGAACACACGTGAGCCCGCTTAGAGGTAAGGGATGAGTTTATCGCAATTGAGGTTAAAATGAACATGTGTAGGGATCCTTAGAGGATTAAATTGGGTTTATCTTGGGATGTTTATTGAATTTTTCCTTTATGATTATAAATACAATATTGATGTCCTGATGTGAATTGATTGATAAAATTGAGTTTTCTTGGTGTTTTCGTTTTTCATACCTATGATTTTGATTAATTGATTTTGATATAATTGTGCAAAATTATTTGAGGGGTTTTACTTCTCATGTTGTGATAAACCTTTTGTATAAATTGTTATATTGAGATTATGAAATTGTGATTCAAATCGTGAGTATGTGATAAATTGAATATGTGATGAAAGGTGAAATACATGTGTATTAAGATGTGTGTATTGAGTTGTGAGTTATGAACTGTGCAATCACACAATTGTAAGACCCTTTAAGGGCGACGAGTATTGTGATGAGATCCATTGTAGAAACCCGACGAGTTTAATCACAAACGCAACGAGTTAAAATGATTTTGAAAACCATTAAGTAGTTGTGTGTATTGCATAGTTCATAGGTAAAGTGTATATGATTCATGAGGTGTGATAACATGCTACTTTGAGATTATACCATTGTGATTAAGACTAAATATATGTGATAAATTGAGTATATATTGACTTATAATATATGTGTGTGCATTGAGATGTTACGTGCATTGAGTTATGAGCTATGAATTGTATAATCACACGATTATAAGAATCTTTAAGGACAATGAGTTAATGATAAGATCCTTTAAAGGCGATGAGTTAATGATAAGACCCTTTAAATGGGATGAGTTAATGTTAAGACCCTTTTAGAGCGACGAGTATTGTGATGGGAACCATTGTGGGGACCCGACGAGGAGTCGTGTGTTTTGTACATTTCGTAGATAGAGTTTGTGTGATAAAATGTTTTCTAGGTTGGACCTGAATCAGGAGGGAGAGGGCCTGACAGACTCTTTGGATGTAGGCCTTGGGGATAAATACACTCGGTTTGAGTGCTCCTTTAAGTCTGTGTCGATCCCACATGGTTGGAGCATTCTCGTAAAACAACGTGACCCTGACTGGTGTCCCTATGATTTTATCTAGTGAGAGTGACCTGACTTACTAGTGTGTGGTTAGTCTTGTCACGTACTCCTAGGCGTCCCACGAGGTTTTTCACTGACATGGTACCACATTACATATAGGATTGAGTCTTAGTGTATATGTTGCATAACGCTTGTGTATTGATCGATATTGATTGACTTGGTGATATTGTGTTTTGATCCTTGAGTACGTGAATGTTGTGAAAATGAATGAGACGTGTTATGTTGTGATGTTATGTTGGGCGACAAAGTAGTGAAATGACGTGAGTTATGTTTGAGTAAGTTTTATTTTGTTTATATGATATTTATATCTACATGTTGTCTTGTTTTTCTCCATTAGTTAGAAATGTGATAACTCATTTCCTGTGTGCTATTTGTGTTTAGATCCTATTATAATCTCGAACTTTATGTTTGTGGGAGCAGATGATTAGGTAGATGACTATGAAGAACCTCATGCTAGAGGACACGAAAATGGGAGTACAATGCTCTGATATGATGTGACATTGAGATATAGATTTCTATATTTATACCTTGTTTTGAGTCAAGATAATTTATTATTTATTTGAACAAATTTTATTATGACGTTAGAAAAATGAATGTGAGTCTTTAATCCTTTTGAAAGACATGTATTTAAATGTGTTTTAAAAACTTTTAATTAATTATGATTTTTTATTCCTTTTATTATTAGTATATACAGGTAAGGGGTAGAGGAGGTCACACCTCCACTTGTTATATTAGACTTCTTTGATGTTGACCAAATCATATTTCATATACAATATTAAATTTAAATATAATTAATTTTAATCATTTTTATAAATAAAATCATTAAAAATAATCAATCAATGAAGTTAATAATTATTTAACAGTAGTACTAATATAATTACTAAAATATATATTCACACCAAAATGGAGAAAGAGAGCCAAAGCCATGAACTTGATGAGCTGGTGGCTTGAGCTTATTTGATTTGGCTATGAGTGTCAGGGCGATAGGGTTAGGTTGAGTCAGTGTCATCTACAGTCACAACACAACGTGCCCATCTTTCATTCTTTACTTGGAATATTTCCTTTTGACAAAAAATAAAATTCCCATTCATTTCATTATCAGTATTCAAAGCTTCCAATTTATTTATTTTTTATAAAACATTTCGTGTCCAATCAAATCAGTTCCCAGGAGACACGAATCTGTCACTCTGTCAAGCATCAGCCAATGGCGTGGTGACACATGCCCTTGACTAAAACATAGTATCACCGTTACGTCGTCTTTTTCTTTCGAGTTTTGGGTTTTCTCTCTGGCTACGTGGCACCACCTCCGTGAGCGTACGTTGAAAGCAAAATTCAATATTTTTGGACACGTGGCGCTTCCTCGTCCAGTACCGTACCTTGTTGAGACTCTGATTCCGGGTGGAGACACCGTTCTTGCCGTACACGTGTATTGATCTCTTTTTGGTTGCTCGGCGTTTTGGACACGTTATTTGTTGCCTTTTGTATAATGGACAAAACTATCTTATTATTAAAAAAAAGTTTGAATTTTGATATATAGAAACACGATTATGATTATGTTTAAATAATTAAGATTATTATGATATTAAAGTTATTCTTCCCAACTAGATATTAAGATTCAAGATATTTAACTAAAGATAATTAGATAGATTATAGACATATATTATACATTAGTCAACAAATTTAATAGACGCTTCACTTCATATAAATAATATGGTTAGAAAAAAATTACATTTTTTTATTTAAAAGGTTATTTTTGTATTAAATAAGTAATTTTTATGTAGATTTCTTAGTAAAAATCTATTAATGTGAATGTATTGTTTTATGTTTAAATGTGTAGAAATATTCCAATTCTACTACTACTTGACTCTATGAATAACCTTATACAAGAATAGTCTAATTTAATTAAAAATATTAATTTTAAATTTTGAGTAAACAATTATATTAAATACTAGGAAGATGATATTGGTGTTCTCTAAAATAGTAAAATTGCAATTCCCAGTTTTTGTTTTGTTTATTTAGCATAATGAAGTGATGACATTGCTTTTTTGAAAATCTTGATGAGATCAAGTTTTACGACATTTAGGGATGTCTAGTTCCATTTAATTAACATGTTAACTAAAAATTAACACCTCACCTACCGGGTTATGAAATATATTGAACGGATTAAGTCGATTAAGCATTGGATTAGTAGCTTTTAGATCCCTGATTTTCAATTTTCTTTTCCTATCTTTGAATTTCCAATTCTCATGTATTGTGCAAAAACACCTAAAACACTTGGTATGGACATATTGGTTGGTTAAAATGGATTATCATCTTGTAATGCTTCCAATAAGGTAAGGGCATTTTATACACCCTTGAAAACAAACATGTCTGAAACTTTTAACCAAATTGTACAAATAAGGAGAATGTCTTGTTGTCGTTTTATTCTTTCTGTATTGCTTTTGCAATTTCCTATACAAGTTCAAGTCTCTGTCTGGTTCCTGCACATTTGGACAAGGAAAATCATTAGTCAGGACTCACGAACACAATATATAGCCAACAATTTATGAAAACAGCAAGTGTTTCTAGGATCATGTTTATCATCGTGAAGAAGGGATTGTGATTAATATAGTGGGAGAAAAAGACTTTACACTTCGATACGTGTATGAAGAGGTTGATATCATCATTATTATTTTGTACTTTTTAACGTTTGGCTAAGTATGGAGAAAAGGACCAATCTGCAGTGATAGAGTGGCATTGAAGGAATACATGCATGCTTAGAAATCAAAGAATGTAGGAGAAAATGTGAAAACAATTTGAATTATTCAACTGTTTACTCATTATTGGCCTTTGAAAAGATTATGCAGGGTAATTGCCAAAAATGAATATAGTATTGGGCAAGTGGAATTAATAAAAGAGAGAAGTAGGAAGAGATAAAATAAAGAAAAATATTACACCAACACCTTATTTTTTAGAAATAGAAGAAAAAATAATAAGAAAATGTGATTTGTTCCATGTTTGGTAACACATTCACTAACAATGAATCTAAGTCCGTCAATGTTATAAAGAATAACTTCTGCCTTTTCTTCAAATTTGACATGGAACAAATAGTGGGACTTGAGTTGGAAACATATTATATCCTAACATGCTAATAATATAGGATGTGATAGAAAATAAAGAGAAAAATTAAAAAAATAAAATCAAAGAAAAATTAAGTATGTCTATAATAATCCTAAAATGTATTTATCATTTAGATGTCATAATATTAAAAAAATATACATTTTTTACTTTCTCAATTTGCTTATGAAAAAGAAAAGAAAAATATAACTAAATCAACATATTAAATGAGAGAAAATTTCAAAATCAAGCGTTGAGGATGCTAGAGTAAAATGGGAACTCTCAAAAACAGTTATGTATATACTCTCAGCTACCCACAAATTACAATTTCGTAAAATCTCTTCAACAGAAAATAATTAAATCGAATAATATTTGAACCGCAATATAAATCCCATGATAAATTGCAGTACAAGTCCAAATATAATAGGAGGACAAATTCTAAGTACTAAACATTAGCAAAAGAGGAGGTATCAGTTTTAGCTACCTATTTTCTAATTTATTGTAGTTCTGACTTAAAGACCGAAAATAACAAAAGTCCAAAACATTAAAACAAAAACAAAAAAACTACAATATAAGCCAGAATAATACCAAAACGTTTTAATAATTTCTCACATTATTATTTAAGGCCACAGTTATGAGCTAGAAAATACGAAAGACATCAAAACATGTTTGCTTGTAGTCAAAAGCCAATTAAAAAGCAATAAAAGACTTAACTGTTTCAAGTAATTAAAAAATGATATAAAGACGAAACTACTTGTGCATCTAACACTAATGCACTTAGAACAGACTCTCTGTATTGGATGACTAGTTCAATAAAGGCACCTACCTATTTCATATTCATATGGATCAGATAATCAACAGTAATTTCAAAAGAAAACTCAAGATAAATATGAATGAACACATACATGCTTGAAACAGAAAACAAACGTACGCACATCTTGTCAGAAAATTTAAAGGGAGGAAGTGAAAATAAGATAAACAAATAACATGTGCCAACAATGCAAATGAAAATACAAAGGGAGCATCTAAAAAGTGACAAACCCTTCTTTAAGTTATTTATAGCTTATAAATTTTCGTTTTATAAGAGTTTATTGAATAAGTATTTAATCAAGTTATTTACCTGAATGCACCCAAAACTTAAAAATCTAATTACAATATAACCTATTGATCATCTTTTCTAAAATGCTTCTCCAATATTCATGCACAATTTATTTTAACATTTTGAAAAGCGAAAACCAATCAAAATGCCAAAAGGTTGAGTTAATACTCAACCAAGATAGATGAAGGAAAGGAAGATGAGAGTAGAAGAGTGTTCATGTAACTAAACAAGAGTTTATGGCTGAATTGGGATTTTTTTTAATAACAAAATAGTAGATGCATTGTAAATAAGTAGCCAGCAAATGAAGACTATTATGCATTACCAAGAAGAAAGATCAACTGATAAATGATCAATAAGTAGCTATGATTTTGCAAAGAGTAAAAAAAAAGTTGACATTCATTTTGATGATATGCATGCGCTTATATCTCTACGAACCAAGCAGATAAAATGAAAACTCTCAATGCTGAAGCCAAACCTGAACCATACATCCATATAATACTTCAATGCCTGCAAGTTAAATTTGGCAAAAACCAATAAAAAATAATTAGAAAAAAAATGAAAAACCATTGGTTACGTCCATTTTCCAATTTATCACTTGCTTCTACCTTCTATCTTTCTCCCTCAAATGAAACACACACACAACTTAAGAATATATTACTCAACTTATTTTTTTATCAGCAAAAATGAGATACAAAAATGGAAAGGAGCAGGGGTTGACATCCCAACTATGTTGACATCCCAATCCTTACACCTCGGATGATTCATCTTAGAATATATTGATAGAACTAAAGATACAAAACACTTGAGAGGGTCAAATCATTCTCAAGAATTCAACTATATTTTTTGGGTCCTAGGTCAAAGATTATGGATATCCTTCAATCCATTATTTTAGAGACTAATCATGCTCACACTATAGACTGTTACTAGTCCAAGAAAATTTTACACATAATGAGAATCAAACATAAATTCTCCCATTAAATAGATCGTTATCACTCATATGAATGCAGCCGAACCTTATATCACTACATCAATCCTTTGGATTCAAGAACTCAACTATGTGAATAGAAGGGAAGCCCCTTGTCTATACCTAAGGAGCTTCTCAAAAATAAATGGAGGAGAAGAATTCCACCAAGTATAACCTAGATCCTGAGCACCAAAAGAAGCAAGCTTGTCAGCACAAGCATTGCCTTTGGCTTTGACTTCGGCTTCTTTATACACAAACAGTAACGAATGCTACAAATATAGAAATGGGTGTTCAATTAGTAAATTGTCAATTACTAATTAGTTCTACAGATTTAGAATGAAGCACGAAGCCAATGCATAGAGAGAAAAAAACTGCATAAAACAACTTCAGTTGCATACTGATAAAAACCTTTCACTATGCAGATAAATAAAAGTTGAGTACAAAAACCAGGTGATTTTACTTACTAGAAAGATAAATAAGACAATAGTGAATGTTCAGAAAAAGCAAAAGGACATAGGAGTAGAACAGAGGAATGTGAGTTGCTTCTAAAGTTTAAATTTAAGGAAATTTTTTTTCATAGATTTAGAAAACAAAGTACTTGCAGGTAATAAAATGAAAGTAAATAACTGATTTTATAAAAATGGGAAAATGTTTTTAAGACATGTTAGTAATAAAACATAAAAAAGAATTTAGAATGTGTTTGGATGAGAAAATTTAAAATTATGAGAAATTTTAAATTCTAAGAATTTTAAATACTTCAATTAAAATTTTTTTATTTTCAAAATTTTGTGTTTGGATAAAAAAATTAAAATTGTGAGGGTGAAAAATACTGAATGCAAAGAGAAGAAAAGATATAGTTGGTATTTTTCTAAAGAGAAAAATATTGATGCGACATGAGAAATTGCATGGGAACTGGGACACGACGACGTACACTACTATACCTGACTACAACATTCAGTCAACGACGTAAGGCATGACTAAGGCCGTTCGCACCAACGAGCACCTCTGCCGCGTGGTGGGTAGCGACGACTACTCCCCTGATTAGCGGGTGCAGTTCTGCGTGTCTCCCTACACCCACACCCGATCGATGCTCTACAAGTTCAGACAGTATTTTTTGAAGAAGAGGATCATCAGCATAAGAGAGAACAAGAACTAGATTTCGAAAACTTTCAAGTGGAAGAGAAATGATGAAGGTTATAAAGGAAATACATAAACATTTTGGAAGATTCTTCTATCAAGAAAACAATTTCAATTTCTCACCTTTTACAAGAAAATTGAAATTCCATATTTTTAGTGGTTTAAAATTTTGCTTTAAAATTCTAAAAATTTAAATTCTTTATAAAATAACATCCAAACAATAAATTTTAAATTATAGAAATTTAAATTATCTGAGATGATAAATTAATTTTTTCAATTAAATTCTTCATCCAAACGTATTCTTAAGGCATTCAAATCTTGAATGACAATCTAATTTATGAAAACAGTATAAGTTCTGTTGGAGCAACTCATTATCGCAATAATCGTGTGTGCAGGGGGACGACAAATCGACTAATTTGTACTGAAATTGGTCAACTTAGTCCAATTTTGTGCACGTGTAAGTCCAAAACGCAAGTTAGTAAAGAAAAACTTCATAAGCTATAATTCCCAGCAATGTGAGACAATCAGCTTTTGAAATACTTGAATACCACACAATAATCATAAATTTGGTAGCATTCAATGTTTTAAGATCTTGAAAATTGAAATTGATACTTGGTGCAATTTTATTCCTCCTTCTAGTTGTAATATCTGCAACTGAAATACTTGCCAATGATCCTTGATCTAATTGAATCTCCTAACACTAAATTATTTTTAAAAGTTCAATCTCCATTCGCTTAATATTCATTGAAATAAAAGGTTTTGTTTCCACTAACACCTACGGAATCAAAATTTCACCAAATAAATGAGTCAAGGATCCATATAGTATCAAATTACCCTCAGGTGCGTGCCACTTAATTAGACTAATCTCCACCACTTACTACTTTTCATCATAATCAATATGTTATTAGAGCCAAGCTAGAATTGCATATAAGAATATATTCCTGGCATGATTAAACTAATTAATGTTGGACATATTAACTTTGCTTGAATATCTTGCTTCAAGTTTGATTAGATTATTAGTAAATAATTAACAAGTGAAGTTGGATGACAATTGTATGGATATGGACAAAAGTAATTAGTATAATTCATTGTCCACCAATTATATGAATATGGACAAAACCAATTAGTGTTCATACAATTAATAATATTTTCACGTTATGAAGAGAAGGATTAAAAAAGAAAAAATCTTTCAATTAATAATCACCCAAAAATGTTCCTCGCCTTGGATATTGTTCTTCTCATCAGTAGATACAAATTTGACTAGTATGAAATCAAAGAGACATTCAGGACAACATAGAAAGCAGATTATTATGAAATGGACTATTTTGAAACATATAGTCTGATGGTAAAACCAGAATACAGCAAAAGTGTTATGCATGATATATATATATATATATATATATATATATATATATATATATATATATATATATATATATATATATGATTCAATGTTCTAACATATCAAACAAAAAAAAACTACTTTATCTTCTACGAATTTATAAATTGTACCCTTCTATGTACAACATATATATTATGTCTTTCTCCACACAATTCTGAAACCCGAGCATAATCACCAAAGTATGTCTCTCGATATTTTGTCGGAATTGATATTAGATTTTACATTTTAAAATAATAGTTTTAGTGTTCATATTTTTTTTTAAAATGCAACGATTTCATCATTCACCTTTTATTTCTTTCTTGAAATACAACTAATTCACTACATTTATGAGAATACAAGTATCAAAATCTCCATTTTTAAAATGTAAGGATAAAAAATGGTGTCTAGGTTGGACCACTATCTTAAGTAGTCCACCATGCATCATTTTTAAGAGCCCTTAGACTAATTTAAGACACACATTCTTATCATACACCTTTCACACAATAATTTTACTAAAATTTACAAAAAGAAACATTGAAGTCCAAATTTTTTGCTTAATCACTGTACTTCTACAAAGGAGCATACACTTAGGGCAATTGAATTTTGCACCTTCCTAAATGTATCTTGCACCTTCCATTTTTTTAAAAACCCCAACCTACCCCTTTTATCTTCTTCCTCTCTTTCCCTTCTTCCTCTTCTTTCTCCCACAGCCACAGCCTGTTCTTATTCTTCTCTTCTTCCCGCATCGCAAGTCTAGACCCCCTTTTTAGTTCTTCTCTTCTTCCTACAACTATCGAAGGTATAAAGCAAGTCCAACTTGACGCAGCAAAAGTCTCTCTCCACTTTGCAGATACGTTTTAACATATTCACATTCATGTTATGAACTTGTTTCCATAATAGATGTTTCATAAGGGTACAAATACTCTTACATAATGACCCTTTTAGAAGGATAATTATTACAAAACTCCTTTTCTGTAAGCAAAAAAAATGTTATCTGGAATGACCATTCTAAAAGGTACAAATTGTACTTCCGAAAAGGTTATTCTGATTTGTTATTTTTGCTCCCAAAATGATCCTTTCATAAACTAAAATAGTACTTTTCATAACGGTCTTTCTGAAAGTTACAATCAGAAAAGCTACTCCAAATAATAGTTTTTATTTATAGAATGGGCTTTTCATAAGCCCAATACTGATTTTGGGAACCCCCTTTCCAGAATATATAAAATACACTTTCATAAAGGCTATTTTAGATTTTAAAAACATCTTCTAGAATCATTTTTCCGTAAGTAAAAATACTTTTGGAATAACCATTTCTGGAAGGTATTTTTTGCTTATGTAATTTTCATTCTAGAAGCTATGCTATAGTTAATTAAATTTGATTAGAGAAGTTACTTACCTTCTCGAGAGGAGGAATGAGAATGAGGGAGCGAGAAGGAGATGTCGTCACGTGGGGTGGCCGTCAAGGGAGGGAGATGTCGTCGCGGGAGGTGGCCATTGAAGGAGATGTCGTCGCATGGGGTTTTAGAGTTGAGAGAAGGGAGAAAGGGGGTAAAAATTTCATTAAGGATATGATGATTTTTTCACTAAATAATGGGAGGTGCAGAAAGTCCCTACACTTAGGTAAGCACCTTCCTTAAAAATCAGCGTCGAAATTGGGCTTAGCTCCCAATGGTAATATGCCCAACATTGAGGCTTTTAGCCCATTTTTTTTGTTTACACAAAAAAGCCCTTTGTATTTTATAAGCTTGGACTTTTAGCCTTGTGAATATGAGAAAGTAAACAGATAATATTATTTAAAAAAAAAAATAGTATTAAAGAGCTTTATCTCGTTATCTTATAACCTTGCCAGAAAATAAACAGATAATATTAAATAGATTTATCTCGTTATCTTATAATTTTTTTTTCATATGTTACTATTTTGTAACAATTTTTATGTTTATTCTCGATATTTTAACAACATTTTATTGTTATACTCTAATGGTAAAAATATAAAAATATATTCAATTTAAGTATTAATTAATTTTTCTAATAATACTTTCAAGAAATAAATGCACTAATAGATGTATAACGGTAATTGTACTGTATAACCACAAACAATTAAACAATTAGGCAGATAAAATTATTTTATCGCAAGAATCAGTTCAAACAATTAATTTTTTTTAACATATACACTACTTTAAACCACAAATAAAATGAAATAAATATTCTGATTCTTTTAAGTAAACAAATAAATGTTGAAATTTGAGTACAATAGTACTCAAATATCCATTAGCTGAAACAGTCAGTTGAGTATGATTAGTCAAATACTATGACTTAATTATAATTTTGTGACACGTGTTATGTCCCATCTTTAACAAAGTTTTTTTTTTTAAAGGATGTTATGTCCTATCTTAACAAAGTTAATAGTATCTCAGATATTCAGCAAATTTACATAACTGGGCTAATTTTAGGAAAAAATTATAAAAATAGGTAAATTTTGAAAATATTACATAATATAGATGAATCATGTTTTAAAACATGATTTTATATAAAGAAGTCCTGTGTTTAAAACATGACTTTAAAACTGTAATTTAAAAAGTACTAAAATTATAATTCAAAACACGATTTTAAATATTTTATATTCTTAAAAAATACTAAAATCATATTTTAAATCACACCTTTAAGTATTTTTTTTTAAAGAAAAATATTCTAAAGTGTTATTTTATACTACGACTTACTCATATTTTATAATTTTTAAAAAATCTATCCGTGTAATTTAAAAAAAAAAGCCCAGATATGTAAATGTGCCCAGATATTCAGATGGTAGTTTGCTATAGGCTCAAACTTTATGGTAACCTACTTGACTCATTTAAGACAAGGCTTCGACCTGAGTAGACACATTTTCATGCCTGCGTATTTGGTGTTCCGTGCATGAGACAGGTAACAACAACGGTGGCATAAACTATTATTATGTTGAACAAAATAATAGAGCAAAGCAAATTAACACGGGGTGAAAAAAAGGGGTTAATGTGGGGGTCTGAGGTAAGGTGTCGAATAATGAGACTATGACTTGGAGTGCAGCACTACTGCAGAATGTGTGATGGAACACAGGAGGTAAAATCAAAGTAGTCAATTCAGTCAAGGTCAGTGATCAATTGGTGGTGAAAGGGTTAATTCTGTGTCCTCTCCCTTCTTCTGCTTTTATGGCAAGATATAGATACAAAACTAATTAATTTCTAATACTTGAATTTTAAGGTATGAAAAGAAAGTAGGATCTGCTCATACATATTCATAATTTCCCTGCTTGAATAATTGCACGTTCGAAATTTCTCATTCTTGACAAATTTTGACAAACGAGTGAATCTTGACCAGTTTCTTAAAATGATATAACTTTTTTCTGTGTGGTCTGTGTGCTTGCTCACGTTGAAAGCATAACCGTCCCTTTATATAAATGGCACTGCTTTGGAATTTCTCATTGGAAATACCACAATGGAAATAATTTTGCTCATCCCTTTACAAATTTGTTAGTATTAAGTCATGCACCAATGACTTTTACTTAAACATTTGTTATACAAGTAACCGCAATCCGCAAAAGATAAAATCATTTTCAATACCTACAAATAAATTATTGCATAATTCTGATCACTATGGTCACATTCGAAATTTTATTAACTTTTCCTACCTAGCTAATTTAAAAACTTAATTATGAATCACATGTTCATTGACTGAAACCATAACCATGTAGTAGTTTAGAATTATGTAATAATTTTTCTCCCAAAGTGTGCAAAATGATCAACCATGTTCATTACCGATAATAAATTTAAAAGAGGCGAGGAACCTGGATCCTGGAAACAACGGAATAAATATTTGGCTAAATTAGTATTTAGTTCTTTTAATTTATTTTTAATGTTGAATTAAGTTCTCTAATTATTAAGTGGTTTAATTGAGTCCTCTAATTATTTAAAATGATTTAATTGAGTCCTTTCCGTCAATTAGGTATTAACGTCGTTAGCTCATCTACATGGCAATTATTGTTGATGAAGTGTGTATTAATTTATCGTGCGCGATATTAAGTTACAAAGATATATTTGCATTCAATTGAAATGTGAATCTGTTAGAGATATTTTGAAATTTTACTCATCTTTGTAGTGAAAAATTCGATTAAGGGAGATTAAATTTTATGAGAAAAGAAGACAATGTTGCTAAGAAGAAAAAGAAAAAGAAAATCACATATCGTTGGGTGTTTTGGCTAGA
Organism: Glycine max; assembly: GCF_000004515.6. Lineage (NCBI taxonomy): Eukaryota > Viridiplantae > Streptophyta > Magnoliopsida > Fabales > Fabaceae > Glycine > Glycine max. The sequence goes on along the minus strand of NC_038252.2, from coordinate 1,936,550 downwards.
GTTTGTTGACGCAATTGAGGGAAAAAAAGAAAAAGACTATGTAGTGAAGAAGAAGACAAAGATATGATAGGGGGGTTTTGGGTAGGATTTATTAATGTGGATATGTGAAGTAACTTTGACATATAAGATATCATGGAATAGAAACAATAAGGACATGTGAAGTTTTCATAGTCTATTAAAATATGCATGAATGAATATCTTTGTTACATAATTTTTGTCTTTCGTTCTTTGGGTGTGTGTATACATGACAATGATATTTGAGAAGAAATACGATTACCTATATTTTGTTTATATAGATTTAACTTGTAGCTAAGATCATAGGAATTCACATTCACCATGCTATTGAACACGTATGTATATATTTGGATGCATCCGTGAGAAATTTTATTAAGGTTAGACATTTTGATTGAATACAAATATTTCTTTATGACTTATTAACGACATTAACACCCCATTGATAAAAATAACCAAATTGAATAATTTAAAATAATTAGAGAATTCAATTGAACCCCTTAATATTTAAAAGATCTAATTAAATATTTAAAATAAATTTGAGGACCTAAACAATAATTTAGCCTAAATATTTATACATTAAAAAGGTTAATCATTCATGAAAGGATACAACATACATGGCTGGACTCTAAAACCATATGTAATCTGTGTTGCCCTTCGAAGCAAATTATTGGTCTGCTATTACTGTTAGTTTATATTTTAGATTTGCAATAAATATAAAATATGAGATTTTTTTTTAGTAAGAAAAAACTAAGAATTGAAAGTCTTAAGAAGTCAAATTAGATAAGGGTCAAGAAATCTAGTTTGGACCCCAGACTCACTACAAAAAGAAAAAAAAAAAACCAACTCTTTCGTCAACCGGCCCATTGATAAAGGTCAAGAACAATTAAAAAAACGTTTTAGAGATGTAAAAGATTTTATATAATCAGATTTTGCAACACAACACAATGGATTCTAGCTACCTTCTGTAAGTATAGAATGCGAAGATGTATGATTTGTTGTTCTTTTTTTTAATACCTGAAGATATCTTTGCACAAAACTACATATAATTAGTTCGTGTTTTCTATCATTCAAGGATGAAGTTGCTGAAAAACTCTTCCTCGACGGAAGCTATAACACTGTTTATTTGGGTTTTCCTGCACAGATACCCCGATAAAGAATATGTAATTTTTTTTTCTAAAAATCACTAAATATTAGTTTGTTAGTTTTGTTTAAAATATTAGTTAGAGATTCAAATTCATAATTTTTTCTTTCTTCCTTCATCCTTTCCAGCCAACCTTATAGATCTCCATAAAGAATATGTAGTATTTTGAAGAAGGATTGTTGAGTCTTTTTTTTTTATTTAAAGAAATTGAATATGATATCAAAAAACTTATAACATTCATACATCTGTTCAATTAACTGAATTATACTCATTGATAGGAGAATAGTTGATTCTAGGTTGTTAGGCTATAAGACATATAATTGTAATTAATGATGAAGCATATATGTTTATTTCTTACCTTACTAATTATAATTTTAGAACTGGGCTAGATTAATTGGCCGATCAACAATAATTGAAGATACAAATGGAAATGAGCATGAAAATGAAGATACAAATGGGAAACGTAACTTGAGCGCATCCTCTCTCAAAGGAGGGAATGTGAAGCATGGGTACTGGATTACATCTATCCTCTTTCTTTTTTTCGGAGAATTGGATTACATCTATCTAATTAACCCCAATCATAAGTTACTAAACCCTAATTTCAGCAGTTGTTTTTTTTTAATATTACTTTATGATTTAGTTAAATTTAACCATAGAGGAAGAAGAGCAAAACAACGATGCAAAAAAGTTTTTTTTTACTTCTTTCAAATAAACACTTTATAATTATACAAAACAGAATCACGTGTCTTTTTATTAAAATAAAACAAAAGGCCTAATGATGTTATTAACAATAACTTAATAACTTTCCATGTGAAATGTTCCTTGGTACCCTACAATATCCCACGGTGCATAGGAGGTCTTGCACGGTGCAATATTTGGTCAGGAGGTCATGCACTGAGTTAACAAAAAGACCGAACTGATCCAATTCGATCCATCAGATCCAGCATGAAAAATAGACGAAATTAGATGAATTCATATTCTATATAAGTCTTGTTTTTTAAAGTCAAATCAAACTCGAAAGTCTTTGAATTAATTAATAATCACTTATTTTACTTTTTTTAGTCAAAATTTATATAAATTTTAAAAAGAAAATAATAAATATGAAATTAAAATAGATCCAATTGAATTTAAATTTATATTTTTTAGATTTAATCTGAGCCTAAAGATCATTAAATGTATTCAAATTAAGCAAATTCTATTGGAGTGATGATTTTTTCATTAGATCAACAGGTCAGCTCGATTTGATAGGCTGGGTTCATTTTGTCCGCCCTACCCTAGACAACCTCTTCTTTTTCTATCGTTTCTCTCTTTCTTATTGTAAACTTTCAACTTTTTTTATAAATATCGTAACACATTTTTTTATAAATCATTTAACGAACGGTATATAAAAATAATTTAAATTCACTATGGTAATAATTTTATGATAATAAATATAAATAATATTTTTATTGAATTACCCCTGACACGAATGCCACTCTGGTCAGTACCCATGTAAGCCAGCTTTGCTTTTAAGCTTTGTACGTTTGTTTTTAGTTCGCAGACTGTTAGAATTTTAGAATAGAGTGACTCTCTCTCACACACACACCCAAGGACACAAAAAAATTGACTTTGGGCGCCAGAAACCCCTTTTAAAAAGTTTGCCTAACCCTTTTTTTCCTTCACAACATCACAACCACTCTGCACTTTTCCATTTTTCCTTTTTTTTACGTCAATAATTACAAAAACACGAACCCTACAAGGCACGTGAACAACAAAACAAGGCATGTGGGTGAGAATGAATGTATTCCGAGGTGGGTTTTTTTTTTTTAACCGATCATCAAAAAGCAACCAAATATTTGCGGACAATGGAAAACGATATATTTTTTTTATTAACCGGGAAAGGGTAAAGTAAAGTAAGAAAAATAAAATAAAATGTGTTGGTCTTGTTGCAAATGCCAATAAATAAGAGTACACCATAACAATGACACGGTTTGATCATATTTAATTGGGCATGCAATAGAAAAATAATTAATGGATTAAATAAGTACCATAAGAATAGCATGGTTTGGTCTTATATAATTGTGCATGCATTAAAAAAAGTTATTTTTTTAAATAAAAAGTGGACAGGCTGGGTTGGAGATGCAGGGGATTTGACATTTACGTGTTGTTTCTTTCCCACTTTCGCTTTCGCTGTGTGAATCTGAATCTGATACACAACACAATATTCAAGGCTGTAAAAAGCGTTGAAATCTGGAGCAAGTATCGTCCTCTCCGTTTGTCATTCTGATGTGTACTATACCACAGAATATATATATATATATATAAACTATAGAGTGAGAAAATTAAGATTAAAAATAAATAAAATAAAATGCTCATTGTATTTGGGAGGAGAACAATGTCTTCCTAATTAAGATTTTAAATTTAAATTTTATATATGAATAAAATATAATTGAAAATAAGAAATTTAATTATAGATGATTAATCCGATTTATAATAAAAATTAATGATATGTAAAACTGTGAATACTTCGAATCAATAATAATAATAAAAAAATATTATTGTTTGTCTAGAGCACATCTTACGGGCACCCTCTCCCCGTTATGGATAAAACGTGGGAATGGGTTAATTCTAATGCAACCAAACAAGCAAATTCCTATTCCTACAGTACATTATCGTATCTTTTAACTATAGTTTCATTGGACCATATATTTTCAGCTTTATTTATTTATTAATTTCTTATGTACTACTAGAACACAACATTTTTTTTTCTTTTCTTTTACTTCTTACCGTGTGTTCGGATGTTTAGACTTTCAAGTGTGGACTTATGTCTTTAAATCGATAAAAGGGACTGTTGTGATGCTAAAGTTCCTCTTGGGATATATTTGATGATTATTATAATATGGTGCTATGGAGTATTCAGTAGTGATTGCTTCGATTATTCGGGTTAACCTTTTAGATAATAATTGATTGATGGTTCAAGTTTGCATTTTTCTTGTCGGTTCAAGTTGGGGCCTAGCAAGGACGCCTAAGATTTTTTCAATTTTTTTATGATAATAATTTAACCGTTCATAAAAATCAGAATACTTACATAATAACGGTTGAGTTTGTGCATTTTCCTTTCGCAATTTTTGTTTTCATACAGTAGAAATAACTTACTTTTATACTCTGTCTCCGTCTCTCTATATATGGAGAGGGTTTTTAAGTACTTATCATAGAGGATGAGGTTTTTTAAGCTGTTATATTTTTCTGAACCATTCAGTCAAAAAAAAAAAACATTCAGAATCACGTCTTTTTTCTTATACAAAATATTTTATATTTCAAAAATATTATTGTTAAAGTTTAATGAATTTTTACTTAAATTATTAATGTTATATTTTGCCTATCATATCAAGTTAATGTATAGAGATGTTTTTTTTTCAATTTAAATAATTGATTTCATAAATTTCTCTTAAATTTTAAAAGTCTTATATCTTTAAACTACTCATATTTAATATAATAAATTATTTCTTATTAACAGTAAAGGTGTGTACCTTGTTATACAGTACTTTTTATTTTCTTTCTTATAATACATTGTTTCACCATTCTTTAATAAAAATGGCATTTTTTCCTTGAAGATTTTTTATTTTTATTTTAAAACATAGCTTAAGTTTAAAAATACTCATACATATTTTTAAAATAATTAGTATAATATACATAAAAGGATAAAATTATTAATTATAACTAGCATGTTATTTGTAAATATGTTTCGAAGAAAAATCAAAGGTTTAAATAGAGTGTTTCTCACATAAATTTAAATGTAATCATATACATATGATTGAGTTTAGTTACATTTTGAATGATTTTGTACTTTATATATTTGCTTGCATATTCAGCATAGAAGTTGTAGTTTATTTATTGCTCAAGTTAAAATTACATTGACTTAATAAAAATTAAGAATCTTTTCTCTGACATTTATACTACCAATAAGTGCATGCACGATGCTTTTGGTTTCTTGCTTGTTGTCTTGTTGGATGGTGGGGTGGGTGAGGTGTGGGGGATTACTATTATGCATTTTCCTAGCTTACTTTGTAGTATAAAGTAGGTGCAGTAGCTGATTTCACTAACTAATTTGGATTTAGGGTTACAGCAAAGACTCCATTGGATTCCGGTAACCTTGTTGTTATATATGCATATAGCTGATACGAATTAAATATTTTTGTTTTTGTCCATATTAGCAAACAGATATATAACAGTAGCTAATTTGAATTTCAAATTTTCCAATTTTCTAAGTCACTTATTAAAATAGTAACAATTTATGTTAACAAAAACATATCATGAAATTAATAAGCCATACAAAACTGTTTTTTTTTATTAAAAAAAAATACACCTCGAAATCATATTATTTACAATAACTCATACAAATTATTTTGTATTTAACTAATTAAGTTAGATTTTTTAGTTTATAATAATTGCTGTCTTCTTTTTATCATGCTAATACGAATTTATATAATTTAATCAGTAACAGTAAGTTAGGTTAACCAAAGCCTTTTCTTTATTGGCAAATCATTCACATATGATTTGCATTGACTTTGGTTAGAAGCTTGGCGGTCCCATAACTAAATTAAATGGCATATTTTCAATTATGACCAAGATCCTTGTCTATTAGCCAATCTAGCACGTGGTGTAATATCAAATGAATCCACACGAATAAGTGTAATTATTATTAGTAATTAGCAAGAAACTATATTAAAATTTTAAGGAAGAATAAAAACACAATTGAATGGTAATAAGATGTATGGTATCGCCAACAGTAAAAAGAGAATTCTCTAGTTCAACAATTAATTAATTATTTTTTTTTCAAATCATAGTCCCAACTTCCAAGGGTACACGGTCCAAAAACAAATGCTGTAAGCTTTTTAAGAGATAAAAATCTTGGAAGACCTCAAATTTGCAAAATTCAACCATGGAAAAGAGAAAGTAAAGCAAAAGAAAACAGAAAGTGGAGCAGAGATACGTAAAATAGCCGACCAAGCTACAAAGATGTGATGAAGCAAACGTCGTCCTAGAACTTTATGAATCGCTTGACTTGGAATAGGACATTGTTGGTGTGTGTTGACTTTGCATGTGAATCATCAAACCAGGGATACATTGTAACACCTAACTCCCTCACTTATATACATATTTTACTCTAATAAAAGCAAATCCATCATGCATGTCAATCGATCATCTTGCTTTATCAAATTAATAATTGGAAGGATGACTTTACTTTAATTACCTATCATCTCTATTTATATTATTTTCTATTCACTTCATAAAAGAAAAAGAATTATTCAGCTACTAGCTTCTTCTTTTTTTATGCTTTACTAGCTTGTTTCTTTGTACTGATAGTTTGATGCACTCTAAAATGTTTTATTGATTATTAATTATATTTGATGAATTGGGAAGACTATTTCAAATTATTTGCTTATAATATATATATATATATATATATATATATATATATATATATATATATATATATATATATTATTGCAGTAAAAGAAAACATCATTATATCTTAGTAAAAAAAATCCATAATTGTCAATTTGTTAAACAACCGTGCTTAGACTCCCAGTGCGCCAAAGTAGGTAGTATCATCATATTAAATTTACTTTTAACTATTAAATATATTTAGTTGAGAGGGACTTAAATATTTATATTACTTATTTTTTTAAAGAATGACAACTAACCTTATCAATATTTTTCAAAAATAAAAATAATAATAGAAAATATCTTGAATAATTTTGTGGCTTAATTTATTTTAAAAAAATAATTGAATTTTAAAGAATGCATATCATATATCAACCATGCATGATACATGTCATATGTGTTCTGGAAGCGGCGAAGTTTATTGCATAAAATATAGTTTTTCTTATAAATAAGCTGCAATGTATAATATTTCTTTTAATAAAATTTAGCTCTCACAATGCTTAACAATTATCCGACTTCACAATTTCTATTCTAATAATAATATTTATTATAATTTTCTGTAATATATTATCATAGGTTTATTTCCATTCAGCAAAAAAATGAAAAATCTTAGATTTATTTCTTTTAAGACAAAAATTATTAAAGTAAACTTTACTTTTTTTCAATAATTTTATATACACAAGACCAGAAATCTATTTTTAATCAGCATGATTAAAAATTTAAAATAGTCAGACCACAGGACCAACTCAGATTATTAAGAATAGTATAGGAGTTATCAAACTAAGGGATGATATTAATTATTATACCTTTATAAAAAAAAAAAAGGAGAAACAATAATATGTATGGTATCAAAGCACTGTAATAGATAAAGCAGATAAATATAAAAGAGATCAATTAATTTTATTAATATTTTTTTTTTACTTTCTTTTAAACTAAATAACTTACAAAATCATCATCGGTCTATAATTTTTTTCCTTTGTCTTACTCTTTCTTTCATTCTATGTTTCTGCAGTCCCACTTTCTTCTCTAAAATAAACTTTTAATTTTCATACACACTCAAACACAATTTCTCTATTTCTTCATTAACCAGCAATAGTAAAATTTAAAAAATAAGAATGTTGATGAAATTAAGGAGCTGGTTGGCAAATGGCATGTGATGATGTAAATGCAATGCTATCGACTAGTCACTGCCTCTCTTCTGTATATTTATCTCATATCTCTCTCTCTATTCACCATTGAGAATTACGTAGCATAGCAGTATTTTAGATATGATTTGATGGAGGATTCTAGGGTGGACAAAGAGAATAGGTTGTCCACCCGTAGAACACAATTTGGTATTTGAATAGAGTATAAAGTACAATTTAAAAATAATAAAATATTTATAATATCCTTGTCAGAGAAAAAAAAACTTACTAAATTTTTTTTTAATGTGATTCTCTTCATCCTTCTTTAGGACTTTTTTACAGATTCAATGCATGGCCTCTCCTCTCAATCATTTTTTTAGATCTGCTTCTTTGACTTGGTGGGCAACAGAACTTCCCCTTGTTGAACCACCCCCTTTGCCACCAGTGTTCATTCCTTTGACAGCATTGCTGGAATTGCCACTAGTGCAAAACCTCTGCGTGCGAACCAGAAGGAAAGAGACACTGCGTGATCCTTCCTCCTCTCTATGACTCAAATCTTCATCAACTACATACAACCATTTATGTTCCTATTTTCTTTGTTGTATTTATTTTGTTTTGAACCATGCCAATCATAAAATTTACTTCTTTTGTTTTGCTGATTATAATATTTGGAATTGATTCAAGTTTGAAATTTTGAATGAGTTGAGATTTAAAATTTGGAATGAAACTAAAAAAGTAGTAATAGAGCTTGGTCGGAAGGAAGTGGTCCAATTTATTCTTAGAAGAGTCTGATGAGCAGCACAAGAGTGCGTGGTGTGGTGGTGGGAATATATTGTTGAAATAGAAAAGAAATTATCTCTACAAAGTTGTTATTTTCATCTTTTTTGTTTGTTTTTTTGGGTGCAATGGCTTAAAATGAAGGCATTTCATGCTGATGAGCACAAAGAACAGCACGGTTGAGAGGACAAAAATGTCAATTCATGCAAAAGCATATTCAAACACACATTCACACATTGAATTCAAATTCTGTATAAGATATTTCTGAATTTGATCTGGACAGTTGATATTTCTCAAATTAATATCCAACGGCTGTTAATTTTTTATGTATTGATTTATTTATTTGGGTTAAAACGGCGTCATTTGACCTGAGCGTGATGAACACGGAAAAGTCGGCGAGGAATTGGGAGGGGTTAAAAAGCAAATGAAAATGAGAAAGAGTGGACCCCCTTTAGCCCCATCTCATATTCCTTGCCTGCTTCAAACTTACACGCCCTACGAGGACAACCCTACCCTTCCCTTTTATTTTTTCAAACTCTATTTTTTTTTTCACCATAATTAATTGATAACTTTATTTCTTAAGTAAGTGATTATTTGTTTAATCTGTGACGTGTGTGAAAAAAAATATCTTTTGAAATAGATAAATCTTTAAATAAATTCTCATTTCTTAAAAAATTAATCATTCAATTTCAACTAAGGAATATCTTTATTAGAAAAAAGATCTACTACTCCTTAATTTGTTTTTACTGTCTCTTATCTTAATTACATTCTTTTATTTACAAGATTTTATCGTTATAGTCAAACTAATGTCATGTTAATAATAATATGGAAAATGCTACAGCATCTATTAATGAAGTAAAATAAGAAAGTTTTTTTATTAGAATACATAAAAATGTATTTTCTAGAATTTTTAAAAATCTTTTATATAATTTTTAATAAAAAAATTATTTTTAATTCCTAAATCAGCTAAGAAAACCCTGGACTAGCTTATTCATTATTTTTTTGTCTCAAAATATTTGTCATTCTAAATTGCTATACGCATATCTCAAGAAAAGAATAAACAAAAATATTTACATATTTTTTTAATCATTAAAATTTTACAGTTTTATGCTTTTAGTACTTGCAAAAATTGTATTTTTTATTTAGTCTTTATAAATTATATTTATTTTATTTTGTTCTTATGACTCTTTAGATAATATTTTTTTATTGTCTAAAGTGTTATCTAAAGTATTTTATGAATTAAAACAAAACAAACAAATTTATAAATACCAAAAGCAAAAAAAAACTAAATTATAAGAAAAAAATGTATTTACCTTAAAAAGGCACGGTAAATTTACAAAATCAAGTAGTATTGATATTACTATTATATTAAAAATCTAAAGTGACATTATTTACGAATATTAGTAGAAATCAACATTGGTTGAAAAATTAATATAACACTTACTTATTTTGATATAATATTTTGTAATTGTCACAGTTATTTTAAAATAAAACAATAACACGTCAACAACAGCAGCTGGTAGCCTGCTATACTAATAATAAATAATAAATAATAAATAGGCTTTCCCATTATCGGGCATCTCATACCTCAACCACTCCTCTGACTCACTTTGTTAGTCTTCTTTTAACTTTTTTGTTCCTTTTTACTCTTAATAATTTAAACCATCATTATGTCTATCTTCCTGACTAGAAATTATTGCCTACGACCCTATTGATTACTCACAATTCTTGTTTACTTTCACCTCTCTTTATATATATATATATATAAAAAAGAGACGTCAGAAGAAAAATATTTCAAATAACTTTTTTTTAAGATAATCGATATTTTAAGAACACTAATTAATAATAAAAATAAAAGCTTGATATATATTTAATATTACTATGTTCATTTTCTTTATAAACCACTTAAACAAATTTACACCCATAAAAATAAGTTAACTAAAATCCTTTTCTTTTTTTACTGCATCCTTTAACAGTCTTACAAGTTTTAAAAATTGTTTGAAATTTTCAAAACTACCTTATTTAAAAATTCATTTATTCTGCTAATTTTTCCTTCATTTTTGTTATATATTTCCTTTCACTCTCAAAACAATAATAGTATTTGTTTGTTAATGTTAGAATAGTGAAATACATTTATTTGTGACCCGATTAACAAAAAATAATAATTATCAAAAGTAGAGTGTAAAAATTATTCAAAAATTATTTGTGACGCGGAGTACTAACATGTGACCCGATTAACAGAAAATAAGACTTATTCAAAAGATAGCTATTATTTTATCAAAAGCATGAGAATCATTTATCACTTTATGTTTAAATAATTAAAAATTCAAGAGAATGCATTTATTTTCTCAATTATTAACTGTTAATTGACCTAATTAAGAAACACAATTTATAATAGCATTATCCGCGTACAATAGTTTTTGTCATGTTTTATATATGCTTTTATTCCTTAAAAAAATATGTTTGTATATGTTGCAGACCATAATAATTATTATATTTTTAGTACATCTTTTTAGTGTCTAATTCTAAATCCAGAAAAATTGGTCAGCCCCTTTATTATTAATATAGTAAAAAAAGTATAATAAAACAAATATTGACCATGCTATTTTCAATCAAGATTCACGTTTAATCTTGATAATTGTTGCCAATATTAATATATAAGAAAAAATTAAAAATTATCAAGATAAAATATTAATTTTAATTTAAAATAACTATAAATTATAATATTTTATTTGAATCTTGTCTATTTTAAAATAAAGTAGCTAGAAAGTGTTTGTATAAATACACCATCATTTATGTACTTGTTAACGGTTGATTGACCTAATTAATAAACCCGGCGTCCTTTATTTGTCGTTAAGAAGAACAGTTTTGTTATTCTACTTATTTAATACTCTTAAATGTTGAAGACGACAAGTTTTCATTTAGAATTCAAATTTGATTATAATAAAATTGACACAATATGTAATATTATAAAAATAATTGTCCATGCATGTCCCCTATTTTTTTTATAAAAAAAAAAATCATATATACCTTTAGTATAAAAAGTCAACTAATTAAAATTCACTTTAAATATATTTTTAGTGTAGTTATTACCAAAATTAGTAATTTTTGTATATATTGCAATTTACGATTAGACATTAATATAAATAATTACACAATCAATACACATTAAATAAATTCATTATTTTATCTTTGTTGTACATGGGTATCTCAAAAAATATTACACAAAGTCAAAATAAATGGCTTTTAATTTATGGTCTCACTTTAACGTTCAAGAAAACATCTTTCTACATTTATGTAAATACAATAACCGTTGATTGGCCTAATAAATAGAATTTACATCTTCTCACGTAATACAAAATGCCATTGTATGTTCCTTAATTTGCTGACTGAATTTGCAACTTGATTTTCCAATTTTATTTTTATTTTTTCTCTTTATCTGAATTAGTAGTACTATTGAATGTAAAGCTAGGATCTACGCGAGGTGAGCAGCACATAGATACCCCTTTGGATGACACCATCATCCACATCACGCTCATTTTCACTAAATCAAATGGTCGGTCTCGGTTTTCTGGAAGTCGTGAGTACTAGTAATAGGTACAGTCAATGCCTGTACGAGGACATAACACATCATCTGCCAAATCCAACGGTGGATTTCAATGAGTTCAGCAACTTTCACTATTCATTCACACACATCACAACTCACCTTAATATTTCACTCAGAATTCAAATTCTAACTATAAACTCATTCAATACTTAATAATAAGAAATTTGTAACTTAAAATAATTTTATCCAACTTGAGTAAGATTATTTCATTAAAGAAGTTGATTTCTTAGATTTATAAATCTGTATATCTTTAGAAATTTATCTCTAATGCAAGAGAAGTCAATTGTATAGATAAATTCTTTACTTTCTCCAGCATCTTGAGAAATTAATATTTAATTTGTAACACTAATAATAATTAATTCAAATAATAATAACCTGTATTCCTTAAGTAAATGATTTAGTGTGTGAGTTTTAATTTTAGATATAAATTGAAAGAGAAATATCAAAATTATGTGTATTCATTGCCAACGAAGATTAGTGATTCTTTTGGTACTAATATCATGGATATTCAGAAAAAATTCTCAAATAGGAGATACATTGAGTTAAAAGAAAAAAAAGTCTTTAATTAGAAAGAGAAATAAAGAATGAGTGCATGGGGTCGTGGTCATTTCTGGAAGTGAGAACCGAGCTGGTAGGGTCTACCCTGCACCAATCCTTTGTCTTTTTTGACGTTGGCTTTCCTCTCCTCCTTTATTTTTACTCTTGTTATAACCCCCCCTTCTCTTCTTTCTCATATCATTCTCATTCACCCATTCATCATCACAACCACAATACTATCTTCTCTCTCTCTCCATGTCTCTCTCAGACCCCCCTTGAAGATAGGCGAGACTCATGGGGGAGGGATATAGAGTGAAAAGAGAGTAATAGTGAGTGAGTGAGCCATGAAATTAACAAATTAAACCCTCTCTCTCTCTCTTCCTCTTTCTGAGCGGTTCAACAAGAAAAAAGGGCCATTTGGGACGGAAGCTTTGTCTTTTGAGGGGAATGTTGTCTGGCTCGAGGACCCTTCTTCATCTTGATCTTGTGTAGACTACTATGCTTGTGGTCAAGGAATACATAGTGTTGTCGGACCAGGCTTCATTCCCCCCAATTATATGCTTCCAAATTCTTTTTCGACCGAAACCTTGGTATCCTCCGGCCGAGGACCAGAAACATACACCGAGATTCATCCGAGGTTTACATCTTTTAACAGATATTTTTTCTTACATTAAATACATACGGATGTATGGAATCAAACCATGACAACATAGTAACATACTAGGTTTATTGGTCTCCCACTCTCTATGTTTTTTTTTTGGGGGATTTTTGAATTAGTAATAAATTTTTGTTTTTTTCTTAAATATAGGTAGATCTGAGTCGTGGGGTTTTGTTTTTGGATGAATTAAAGATGTTGGTAGTTTGCAGATTGGTGTAATGATGAAGCATTTTGACCTGGGGGGTTTCACTTGTGCGCAAAAGGTTTTCATCATTACTTCCTTTTCGTTTCTTTCTTTTTCTCTGATCAAGTTATGATGGTGTTTTGTTGTCAGGGGGGTGTAACTACCTTTTTCTTCGTTCATCATTAGCCAGAGATCTTCTCCCAAGTATGTTTTCCTGTATCCGATCTGTCTGTTTCTGCTATGTTTTCTCAGATCTGGCCACCTTTGAAACTCAGCTAAACATTCTCCTCTTTTTCAAGCCCCTCCTCTTCCTCCCCCTTAATTTTTTTTTCATTCTACCTTTCTCTCTCTATTTAGGGTTTCCTGGCCTATGTTCTGTCTCTAATCTCTACTAAGATTTATTTATGTGATAATTAAGCTAGTCCTTGAGTCTTGGATTTTTTTTATTTTTTTTGTGAATACCTTGAGTCTTAGATGAAGAAGAAGCAAGTAGATGATGACACCCCTTTTACTTTTGTTATTATTTTAATTATTATTATTATTATTAATTAGTCATTTCACCACTGTCAAACCGTGTGGTCAAATCGAGGCTTAATTTGATTAAATGTGCCATCTGTTACTAGAATTAACATTTATAGTGTCAAGAGCCCTGTAGACTCCGCCCTCTCTTTATTGGATTTTAGTGGTCAAACATTTGTTTCTTAATTCCCTTTATTATAAGAAACAATCAATGCCTTTAATGTGATTTGTTACATCTTAGTAAATTGATAGATCCTTCAATCTGTTCTTGTTATTGTGGGTAACATTTAGCTTCCTTCTATGGCTGGATATAGTAATGTCACACAGATCTGTACTTTTTTTTCTGTTTGCTTTCATTCGTTTTCAGTTCAATTTGTAACTAAAATGGATAGATCTGAGCACTGATGATACAGAATAGGATCAATTTTTCAAGTGGGTGCTGCTGAACAGTGTAAGTTTTTCAACGGACAATTTTAATTTTTCCCTGGCTTTGATATCTCACATTTGATAGCTGAAACCCTAATTTCCTGCACAATAAAACAAACAATGTACAAGATGCTTCCTTTTGTACTCTTTAAGTTTCGATGTTAATTAATCTATTAGCTAGAAGAAACAAAAACTCTATCATTTATAGTTACAGTTCTTCAAGGATAACCTATTAGTTTTTTCATCAAGGATAATGAATCTTGATTATGAGTTTGGTAAACATTACAATTGTGCATTTTAGCCCTCTCAGTTTTCACTAATCATAGAAGCAACAAAAGAATGTGAATGCTTCGTTAGGAAGCAAAGATTTTTATGCAGATGATGATTGATGAATGTTAGAGCGACTGTGCATTGTCCCAGCCGGCCTCACCGCAGTGTTGCTATTAGTAAGCTTTTTGTTTGTTATTATTATTATTATTATTATAAGCTTAATAATTTGCAATGATGGGAACCAATGATTAATTATCTCTAACAAAAGAATTTTGTTGGGGTCTCTTGTATATAACTTTTTAAAAAAAAAAAATTGCCTTGTTTTCTTCATGAGCACAGGGATGTGGAAGAGACTACAGCTTCATATTAAGTTTGATTCAGAATAGAAGACAAAATGGGTCTGCACATAGCTAGGGGCATTGGGGAACACGAATGACATAATCACAGCGCTCAATGCTCATACAGCACCACTTTTCTTTATCACCATTGTTGTTCACACATTCATATTACTTGCACGCAAATCTGTACACTTTATTATTTTCAACGCAACCAATGTATCCAAACTCTCTTTACTATAATATGTTCATAAAAAGTAAATAAAAAAATCTTAATATAATGATATTTGAATTTTTGTTTTGATCTAGAAATTATGACCTCGTGAATTGACATAAAATTACAACAGACCATACTATGCTTGGAATATATTGTCCTTTTTTTTTATCAAATTTCTCGGGGTAAAAGTTTTTTTCATTTTGACTATGCATGATCACTCTGTACCTTTGCTTGTTTTTTGTCTGTGCAGAATTCTCAAGCATAAAGAGTTGTGAAATTCAACTTGATCTTAATTAATTCCATTCTTTTTAATTAATGTGAATGGTCTTTGTAATTAAAGGGATTGATTGTAGTAATTCTACTTTATGAATATGTGAATGCTGTCTTATAAAGAATTGCTTTTGGGAAATTGGAACCTTTTTGACCTTTTGTAAAGTAGCATAAAGTTGAAGCCCTTGGGGGGGTTTGCTTTGCGGTTTCCCATGCATGATATGCTTGAGAGGGAGAAAGAGAAACTGCTGGGTCATGCTTGCTGAATTCCCATACAGCTTTTAAGGTCACAGAAATAACTTTTCCACGAATAATTGGAGGGCGAATAAAACTAAGTAACCCCAAAAACATTTTGGATTCTTTGTACTACTATTTGGATAGGAAATGTTGAGGACCTCTCTTAGTTTTTCCATGCATATATACATATAGACTAAAAATGTTAACCACTGTACTTGTCGTTTTGATTAAAGAAATTTTTTACTGTATATATAAAATTATGTTATTTATGATTTTTCTTACTTTTTCTAATAATTTTTACTATAAATATTTTTTATTTTTGTTTTGTAATTAATATCCTAAAATACTAGTTAACAAGACTCATACATAGATTAATTAGGCATACCTTCTAATTAGAAGTGATTGCCCACAGGTAGGGTATAGCATAATTAGACCCCTTTGACACATTCTAGTGGGATCCATAGGCGACTTTGGATGTGCCTTTTCTTCCTAATGGACCCATTCATCCGTCTAAGTAGGAAACAAACATGTGCCATTGATAGCTCTGTGTTAACAGCCATTTTTTTAACAAGTTTAATAGCTATACAATGTTAATATTGCAAAAAAAAAAAAGTATCCTCTCAACTCAAAAAAATTATGATTGGTGTGATTTTTAAAGATTATTACTATAAAAATCAACAAATCTATCATATTTAGTAATTAATAATTTGTGATTGAATAATAATATAAAGTATAAAATTATTTTACATTCGCTTATGGTGTATATAGAGTCTATTTTTCTCTTCAGTCTATTTTTCTCTTTTTTAAATCCTTAATGATAGATTGGTAGTACTAATCAATCAATGGAGAATTGAGGTTAAGGTGTTAAAATATCCATTTGTCATCTAATGACTCATGGGAAAAAAAAGTCCAATTTGTATGTTGCTAGCTAAGGCCCATTAGGTTTAAATATGAAAAAGAAAAGAAAAGAGAAATAAGAGGTGTCTTCTCTCTAATTTTACTACATACTACCATGATTTTGTTGTATTATTTTTTTCATCATATTTAATCAACAGAAACATAATTTCATTTTGTTAAAATTTTATGAAAAAAATGTAATTAATTTAGATATAAACTATCTTTTTCACTTGAATGAATTATGATACAAATTATATTAATAACGATATATATTACTTTTTTAAGGGTAATTAAATTAATTATGATACAAATTAATTGATACCATCTATTAAAAAATTTAATTAATATCATAAATTAATTTAATTACTATTAATAAATATAATTTATACAAGAATTAATTTGGTTACGTTTATTAATGATATCCTCTATCCGGTTAATTCAAAAAGATATTGATTATTTTTATAAATGATAAATTATATCATAATTAATTTGATTTCTTTAAAAAATGTAACTTACATTTATAATTAATTTAAAAAATGGTAAAAAATAAGGAGTTCAAAAAAAGTAAAGATGTTATGATATTTTATTACTTAATTTCAAAATTAAAAATATATTTTTTCTCTTTTTTAGTTTTTTTTCCACGATTCTCTCCTATATGCGTGGGACCAAATTTTTTACATTAAATCCTAATGCACACCAACTAAAATGTGGATATTAGTATTTCCTCGCTATATATTTAAAACTTACCTGAGTAGTGCTAATAGTGCTGATGGTGCTAATAGTTGCTTCCTATACGCAAATTCTGTTATCATTATAATAATCGACTATTAAATCAGTGTCTTTATTTTGATTTGGGTAGTTGAACATACATCACATGAAGTGTTTGTACTTTGTATTGAAAAGTATTGATCGAATAACATCAAGTCACCAGCGAGGCAAAACAAAGAAACATATGTTTATAATACATATACTTTTATTACCTTCTTTAAAGATTATAATTCACTGCAGAGATATCATAGTGAAATATGAGTTCCACGTTGAGAATACGGCAAAGTCGTATTAAACAATCAAAATTCATTCTAATATGAGAATTGAAATACATAAAATTCATGCATGTTGCAATTCATCGAGATTTCACATGCTGCAGAACAGAACAACGTCATATGTTTCATGTTCCTCCGCGAAATATTTGACAAATTAATTTATGACAACCCCACAAGAGCAACCAACAAGTAATAACCTTCCTAGATTTTCCTTCTTAATCGATCTTCCACAAACATAAAATTAATTAAAATAAAAGATATTTTTCACTAAATCAATATTTTTATTCATTAAAAAAACAATATAAATTAAATTAATTAACATAAAAGATAAATTGATAATCTTAGTATAAATCCTTTTTCATCTTATGTCATAAAATAAAAATTATTTTACATTTATATAATTTATCTCGATATTATCTTTATTTAATGTAAGATTTTAATATCTTGTCGAAGTCCCTTTGAGTTGTGGGAAGAGAACTTTGTGTATCATTGGACTCAACACTTCTAACTTGTGTACTTTGAGATTCTCATCTTTCATCATCACGTGAATTACTCATACCATCAGCTGCAACCAAAGCTGTAGAATGGTTATTTGAGAGAAACGCTATAATGAGTAGACCAGCCGTGAAAATTAGCAGATACAAGGCCGCAACAGTACGCATGGCAATTAGGAAAATAAATTATGTATCTCAGAAGGAAATAAAGAGAAAAACCAATACAGGGACCAATGAAGAAACACATAGGCCGTATTTATCTACAACATTCCACAATATTAAAAACAAATGAAAATTGCGATGAAATTTAAATCCTTGCAAATTACAAAATACGTTAATCTAACCTCTATCGTTGCTTAGCACATTCATATATTTACCGATTTTTTTCATCAAATACTACTATTACCTTCTCCATTTTGCATCGAGTATGTTCGATGCACATAGACGTCATGACGTACATCTTCTAGTCTGAGTTGAGTTACTACGATGATGCCATTTTTTTTAGCACTTGAATCAGTTTCATATGCAAAGAAATAAATATCACATGTGCTTGATTGGATAAATAATGCGTATATCATTGGACTTTAGTATTATGGGTTGATTTAAGGATCTTAGATGGTTTTTGTTTTTATTGAAAGCACAATGTGTGTAACAGTTATACTTACACGTGTTAGATTTTTGTTGATGAACTATTGCTGCGCTTGTTATATTTTCATGGCGCACTAAAAAAATTCATTTTTTTGGCTGGTTTTGTGATCCTGAATTCCTGATCCAACATTAAGTGCTTTTTCGCGGTCTATGAGAGGGTGGTTTAGCCACACCCTACTTAGAGGTCAGTCTTTTTTCAAATTTGGCTGGTTTATGATGGGGAAGACCCATAAAGAACATTAATTAATACTCAAGTCAAGAACAATTTTCAACATAGTACAATAAGTATAGGATCTAACATAACATAGTCCCAAATACCTATCTATTTATAGGGATGCCCTTGGAGACTTCAGTTGCTCCTCCCTCTTCATATAGGTTTCAATGCTAGAATATTAGAGATACTTAACGTGAGGGGGGAGGTGGGAGTGTCGGCCCGGTGCCAAAATATCTTGACCACTACTGGTAAAATTAAACAGTACTTAGTATGTTCCACAATTTCAGCTCAAAATTGCTTAACTTAAATATAAGTTTGTAATTTTTTATTTATTAAAAGTGACATCTTATTTTGCTAACTATTATTTTTTTGTCTTTATAATTATATTTTGAGATTAACTTTTATGTATTGTTAGCGTAAAATTTTTATACTATCAACTAATTATAAATAATTGTTGATAAAATTTTTGTTGAAGATTTGACATCAACTAAATGATCAGAATAAAAATTGAATATCAGTGGATAAAATTTTCACTTTTCAAGCTAACTTCTAAATTAAATTAGACACAAACTCATAACATTCATTCTTGTAATTTTGATGTTTGAAATATCAAATTCTTGACGAGAGGGGTATGTATTAGAAATCTCACATTAACTAGTAATATAACCAATATAAGTGGAGACAATTTTTATCTTTCAAACTAGCTTTTAATGTTGAGTTGGTCCTTGTACTCTTCAAAGTTTCAAACTGACTTTTATCTCAATAAAAGCTTTGATTTAACTTCATTCATCTATTTGACTTGAGACTTGGAAAATTGTGTATTCTTTAAGATTTTTGGTCGAGCTCTATAATCAAACCTATGATTATCGATTCCTTTGAATCAAGCTTGTGGATCCTTCATTGGACTAAATTGAAACAAATTATGTTGTAACCAATTCCATGAAAATGAACATGTCTAGGAATATCTTTTTTAAAACTTAATTGAAACAAACATAAGAATATTACATTTTGAAAATAATTTTTTAATGCATGAAATAAATGTACTCTAATAATTTTTTTTTCTTTTGGGAGATATTAGATGGGTTGAATGGTTAAAAAAAAAGAAAAGAGAGTAAAGGTGGTAGATTTGATTCCCCTATCAAAACTAACAAACTAAATACTAACATTTATCTATAAAACAAAAAAAGAATTATACACTATCAATATATTTACATAATCATTTGATCTTAATCCACTATATATAGTGAGGAATCGACTTTACTATGAATTGCTCATTAGTATGAGTAGATTAATAATATTCTTTTAGAAATCTTAGAAAGAAAAACGAAAGAATACACTTTTAAATGTTCTAATCATAAATTATTTTTTGTCATTTAAAGGTGGCTCGTGTCTAAAATATATCTATTTTAAAAATAATTATTATATATGATAAGTTATGATTAAATAGTATATAAATCATTTACTCTTAAAACTATAATAATTTTCGGAATACTGATTTTAACTAAAAAAAAATGAATACCATGTATCATTATGAAATTTAAAAGTAGAAGACTTTTGTAGCTAGGCTACAATCCATGACGGCAGTCCCTCTCCCACTTGTGAAGAAAATAGGAGCTCAAAGTTCTAGTCATTCATATTTATCATTAAATAACCGACTTAAATCAATTTGGCAATGGAGTGTTCCACCTCACCTGATCCCTTTCTATGAATGATGACGTTTTTTGCCGCCATATACGCCAATACTGACGCATTTTCTCACATTGCTACATTTTGAGTTGATTTCTATCCACTACTTGCAAATATAAAACCCCATAAACAATCATAGTTTTCCACGAAAACACTTTAGGTAGGAATCCAGCACAAACTTTTTTGTCTTCTGATGTTGGAGGAGGGTGAAGAAAGCTATAACTTGGAATTAGAAGTTCCGGTTACAAATCGTCCCTACCCCCACCACCATCGTAGAAAGAAAGTGTTAGCTAAAGATATACCAAAAGGGTTTTTGCCAATCAAGGTAGGGCAAGGTGAAGAACAACAAAAAATTGTGATGCCTATTGTGTACCTCAACCACCCTTTGTTTTCTCAGCTACTCAAGGAGGCAGAGGAAGAGTATGGTTTTGATCAACAAGGAACCATAATTATCCCTTGCCATGTGAAGGACTTTAGGTACGTTCAAGGCCTCATTGATAAGGAGAAGTCCTCCCAACACCAACACCATGTCATAAGCTGTTTTAGGCCTTCTTCACGTTATTAACAACATCTCACTCACACACAAATGCATGTTTCTTGTTCATGGATATGACCAAGTGATATATAGTTAACTATTGTCAATCCATATATGAGCAAAGATTGGGAGCTATGATTATTATGAAGTTTCTTGCGTGCATTTGTAATTTGTTTTTCCAATTCGTATTAGCAAATGTAATATGGAAAGGGAAAAAATAAACTGATTTCCTTTTTATCTTGTTTTCCCCGTATCCCTCTCCACCCTTTCTTGTGAAGATGAATTTAATGGGAATATAATTTATTTATCATTAATTGTGGACTGAAAATTACAGCCGGTCTAGTGATAGATAATTTGGATAATTTGTACAAGTTGTTTAAGTTTAAATCAATTATTCTCATTACATTAAAAAAATTATCGTAGCTATATATAAATCGAGAATGCTAAATATTTTTCCTTCGTGTGAAGTTTTTCTTTCATCGACAAAGAAAAATCATATATATAAATATAACGTACCAAACAGATACAAAGTCAAGCAACACCACAGTACAAAAACCTTCCCCAGCAAAACGTTACGATCATTTATGATGAAGGCTCATATGAATGAAAAATAACCCAATGAGAACCAAATCAACTATAATTACACTCACCGTGCCCACCTCACTGATCCAGTGATCCTTAACACCCGAAAAAAACTGCAACACCTATAGAGAAAAAAACAGAGAATATATAGAAGTAGAACCACCCAAACAACACCGTAAATACAGGTGTCTGATTAATTTTTTTTATAATGGTACAAGTGTCTGAATTTCTTCTGCGTAAAGTAATTGGATAAAAATCATAAAATCAAATAAAGAATCTTGAGAAAAATAAAGGTTAAGCCGTAATTGCTAATGTTCCTATTTGTGCATCTCATAAATCATTCAAGTATATGGCTCCTATTACGGATTATTAAAAGATTAGATGAAACGTTAACGTCTGAATATTTGAATTTGCTTGAAATAGAAGTAATGAAGATGTAGATGGAAAACTACTAAACACGAGCGCGATGGATTTTATTAATAAAACATGCTCTTCAAACCAGATTTAAACACTTTGGGACAGCTTTTATTTTCCGAGTATTACCCCAAATGTCACCCGGGAAGGAACTAGAGGACAAAAAGGATGTATGATTTTACTGTGTAGATTCCATCATCAGCAAATTTCCACACATCCTGGTTCTTCTCAAGGGAATAGAACAGACTTTCAGGCAAGTGGATTCAGAGAACATACCTCTCATTTTCTCAACACCCCACTGGTTTGAATCTGGAATGATTATGTCAGAAACTGTTTGGGATACATCAATATCTGGATTCTGATCCCAGTGAATAACATTATCAAGAGAGTTTGGGAACCATTTGTCACTCCATATATTGAGACTGTTTGAATATGGCAGAGGGAAAAAGACTGAAGCATAAAAGGGTAACAAGCTATGTTGTAAAAACAGAACACATGATATATCAGACTGAAGAAAACAACTTTCAAACTGATGCTATCAGACTATGACACTACCAGACTAAAGCAGAAATAGCTATCAAACTGAGCAAAGATCTGATCAGACTATGCAATCAAACTAAGTGGAAGCATAAAAGTAGTGAAGTATAAATCATAAAACATAAACGTATATGAAGAAGAAGAGAGGAACAAAACTGCTTTGATGTATTTCAAGTTTATAATTCAGTTTTGCACACTATGAACTGATACAATAAGTTGTTTAAATAGGAAATCTATGAAGCTCCTCATTGGGCAAAACATACAGCAAATTATGACAAAGCTAGACATCATTAGCCTGCAACTACAAGTTACTTTCTCTGAGCACAAGCAAGCTTTAAACATAGTTGCAAGCAACCACAAAATCTGCAGGAGATATCTTAATTATAACAATAAGAGAAAAATCTCAACTTCCAACACAGACCTGCCATCACCAATTCTCCATATTGCTCCATGCTCCGCAAGATCTTTTGACTATCAAACACTACTCCAAGAGTAATTAGGCATATAAGCTTTTTTTTAGCGTCCAGAAGAGATGAGTTGGGGAAGTATTTTGCTGTCAAAACCTATGTTACAAGGGCATCTTTGTTATCTATGAGTCTCCACATCTGTTTTGCCAGCATAGCCTTGTGGAAAGCTTTGATCCTCCTATCTTCTTTGACTTTGTAAGCTTGTCAAAACTCAACCAATGAAGCTTTTGCCAGCATTTCTAGCTCATGAATTTTGGGACTTAGCACATTTTGGCTGAAAGAAACCTCTGATTTCTTGAGGTTTATCTTCTGTCCGGAAGCCTTCTCATAAGTGTCAAGAAGGGAAACTAACTGCAAAGCTTCTTCATTGGTGAATCTTGCAAAGATAAGGTTGTCATCTGTAAAAGGCAAGTGTGAGATAATAAGAAGGGCCCTAGGACAAACCTTAAGTTCATGAAGAGCTTGATTCTCCATTGCCTTACATAATAGAGCTGAAAAAGCCTTTGCACATAGTATGAATAGACAGGGGGACAATGGATCACCCTTAAGGACTTGAATTCCTCCATTGGGACACCATTTATTAGCACATAGAAAGACACAAAAGTCACACACTTCAAAATCAGATTTATCCATTTTTGTGGAAAACTCATAAAAAAGAACCCTCTCCAAAAAGCCTCACTCAACCCTATCATATGCCTTAGAAACATTAAGCTTTAAAGCCATAAACCCTATTTTACCCTTTTATTTTATGTTCATATAATGAAATCCCTCAAAGGCAATAAGGGCATTATCTGTTATGAGTCTACCTGACACAAAAGTGCTCGGATTGACAGATATGATCGAAGGCAAAATCAGTTTAAGCCTGTTGGCTATCATCTTTGTAATTAGGAATTGATGTTCATGTATTAGGAACTAATGAAAAAGAGTTTGAGTTTGAGTTTGTTTTGGAATGATTTGGAAGTCATGAGAGACAATCCTATAGAAATTTTGAAATTCTGCAAAATTCGCGTCTAGTAACTATTTTTGCATCCAGTGTCTAGTGACCATTTTCGTGTTCAGCATCCAATGATCAGTTTTGAGTCCAGTGATCATTTTGAGTTTGATGATCAGTTTTGAGTCCAATGACCAATTTTGATGTGGGTGTGATTAATGTTTATTTTTCTTGTATAATCTAATTATTTTGATATCTTAATGAATTTATGATGATATGAGATGTGGTTGAGATGATGTTATTTTATTATTAGAGTTGACTTTATATTGAGATCATGAGATTCATATGAGTTTTGGTAAGTTGTTTGCAAGAATTCAAGGTGTTGGAATGTCTGGCTATGTCTATTGAACTATATGTGGGTTCATGAGTGTGATGAACGCATAAATGATGAATATATGATGTTACAACCTCTTATGATGTTAGGACTGGTGAATGAATTTGTGATGACGTATAATATTGATTTGAGTGATCACAACATATATGCATTGATGAATGATATTGCATGTAAGTAGACACATAAGTTAGGGATGCTAAGAAGACCCTCAACCTAGTGTTGAAGGTTATCGTGGTGGTTAATGCCGAATGGGTGGGTGGGCGAATCCCTAGATAGGTTAAGGTTTTTAAAAGTCTTATTGAGGTAAGCCATTATCCACACTTTTCTATTTTCGATAAAATCACACTTCTTTCGCGTGATTAATTTAAGTATCCCTAAATGGTCAAATCATAAAGTGTGACTATGTTAAGAGATATACTTAGGTTAATCACTCAAAAGGTAAAATCTTCCGGAAGTAAAGAGTCAGCATGATATAACATGATAGTTAGACATGTGCATTGATAATTGTGACTTAAGAATGATATGTTACTTAAGGAGTTGCATCAGTACATCGTTATTGGAAAATAAAAGATTTTTATATTTTTTTTAACCTCTTGATCTTATATTTCTTTTATATGCTGCTTTCTTTTAAAATGAGTTTATCCTTGGTTTTTCTTTTGGACTCTGATGATTGTGTCATTTGATACGGGAATAGATTACGATATAGCCTTTGAGGAGAATGTCACTCATGGTTGATGTGGACTTGGTGATGAGCTTAAGGGTGAGATCCGATCCGCCGTCATTTATTTATGTTTTGTCTTAGCGGGGACCAGCTTAGGGTTTATATATCTTCATGAACATATGTTGTATTTATTCTCTTGATGGGACCCTTGAGTTTTGTTTGGAGATTTGTTCATGACGTTTTAATGATGTAGTGCCTTAGAGCATATGCACTTATATGTTTTGCGACCTGAGGACCTTTTTTGGTGATGTTTATGTGACACGCTTGTATGCATGGAAAAAAAAATATACATATTTTCATTAATTAAACTAATTCAAGAGTTTTAAAGGGACTAAAAATGATTTTTTTTTTGTGTTAAAACCTTAGTGTTTCATGTAATGACATTTGGACTCGTTACACACTTTAGGGATCAACGCTATGAAATTTTTGTTCAAAGTTGAGGTATTGATTAACATTAGTCTTAAGTATTTTAAACAAAAAAATAATTAGTTAAAGAGGTAAATATTTTAAACAGTTTAAAATATTCAAAGAGAACCAACAAGTCGTTAGTCCAAGTGATATTGTATTTGTTTCTCTTAAGCAAGATCTCACGTTCGAACATTATGGATAAAAAAAATAATTTTTTTTACAAAAATTATTCAACAATAAATTTGATATTTAGTACCAATAGGCTATGACATGATAAAAAAAATTCAAAGAGGCATTATATGAGATAGAGTAATTTTTTATGCACGTAAATTTTTAAAATAGACCTAAATTTACAATCAAATGTTATAAATTATAAATTAAGTATGAGACATATGTTATTAAAAATAATTCTTTTTATTCTGACTAACACTAAAAATGTGGATATAATCAAATGGTAAAAAAAATTTACCCAAGAAAATATGTGGAGTATTTAATAAATGATCATGAAAATTAGAAAATGGTATATATGGTTTTACTAACTCATTCTTTTTATTCAGACTAACACCGGTTAATTAATAATTAAAAATTAAGTATGTTAATCTCACACACACACTTTTAATATTTATGTCAAATATGTAATATCGATACATTAGATTAATTAGACATAACTAAAAAAAAGATTAATTAGACATAAAATAACAACCGGTCAGATTTATTACTCTAAAAAAAACTTGTTTTTCAAATGTTAGTTGATATAGACCAAACAAATTAGGTTAATTTACACCTTTGATATATTAATCTAGACATTAAATAGGTCATATTATATAGACTATGCATGAGAGTAACATTTTTCTTCTACTGTATGCCTTTTTTATCATAACTTTTTTCCCGATGTATATCTTTGAATGAACTGAAATCATCTTAATGAAGATAAAAATGACTTCAAAATGAGAGTACAGTTATCACGTGTTGTTAATGACTTATTATGTGACATTTATATAGTTTTTATCAATTTAATTATAATAATTTATTTCATTTTTTACATTAATTATTTAATTTTATCTCATATGCTAAATAAGTACTTTTTTCACATGAGAGTTAATATTATGAAAAGACTCATCTTTATATTTAAGGTCATAAAAGATCATCAATTAAAAAGATTTTTGTGTGTAACAAAAAAAAAATGAGATTTTTTATTTGACACTCAACTAATTTATTTCTTACTTAATTGACCTATTTTGAAATAAAGTGATGCTTCTTGTTATAATTTCATGTTCAAGTTAAAGATCAAACCCCAAATACTCTTATTAAGAAACTTAAGAGTTGGATGAAAATAGGTCAGACGATGTGTCGGGGACTTGCGAAATATACGTCCTAACTTGTTTCTTATAAAGATTAGGTTTAGACTTTTTAAAAATTATTTTTAACTAAAAAGGTTAGATTTTAAACTTTAAAAAATATTTATTAAACCTAAAAGACTGACCTATTTATATAATTAATAATATATAATATTATATATAGGTTCATTTAGACTCATTGGTCTATTTAGGTTTATTGATCTATTTAGACTTGTTAGCCTAATTAGACTTATTAACTTGTTTATAAACTCTTTGTAGAATAGGTCATGAAAAGAGATTTTCAGGTCAGATCAAACTTTTAAACAAATCAGATTAAGGCTTAAAAAATATTTTTAATAATTAAATAAGTTATATTTAAACTTAATAGATAAATCCGTCAAAACATGACTTATTTTCATCCCTATTCAAGAGTGACAAACTACTTATGTGAATTATTTTTTAGTTGTAGTCAAAAAAATAAAACTCACTCCTATTTACATAGTAACGGTAAATTGAATAATAAACATTTTTATTCAATAAATTTCACTTATATTTTCTTAAAAATACTATAAAAAAAGTATATTAAAAATTTGTTATTCACCTCTTCTATAGAATATCAATTGGTCTCTCTCTCCCCCCACATTGGATGTGCCAGTTTCTTCGTTACACCACTTTTTTGAGTTTGCATCCCTCTTTATTCCTCACTCCTAATCATTTTTCTCTTTTTGTCTGCGCATGATGTATAACCGTCACCAAATAGTGCGGGAGAGGTAAAAATTATTTGGAAAGACCACCAAATAAAATTAATAGTATATATAAAATTAGGTTGTCCTCCCTCCAAATACAATTACATGATACATTCTAACTTTTCCTCTTTTGTATTTTTACTAAATCCCTTTTGCATTTTTAAACACGGGCTGCAGCCCATGCAAAACGAGCCCACTGGTCTAGTAAAATATATACGTGTATCTTTATATTTCTAACAAACTTACCGGTAAGTTATGCACTGAAAATAAGAAAAATATTTTTTTACTGTTAAGAAAAAGATTTAGGAATAAATAATTTTATAGGATCATGCAACCTTTTTCCGCTCTCTTAATTAGAATAAAATATATTTTTAGTTCTTATATTTTTTAAAAATTTTATTTTTAGTTCCTAAATTATTATATCATGTAATTTAGTTCTTAAATTTTATAAAAAAAAATTTAAGTCTTTGAACTTATTTTCTAATATTTACATTTTTTTAACTTTAAGTTGTGAAGAAATACTAAAAGTTTGTTTTTTTTTATAGAGATTAAAGATTAAATTACATGATATGAAAGTTTCAGGAATAAAAAATATATTCAACATAAATATAAGGACTAAACATATTTTATCCAATTAGTTATTGTATTCAAATAAATACTTCATGTATAAATATTAAATATATCAAATAATTAAAATTAGTTATTGAGATATGTGTCTAAATTTAATATTCAACCATCCTCAAAAAGAACTACATAATTTAGACTTTTTTTAGTATATGTAACTTAGGCTCTTTAAGTATATTACAGTGATTCTTTGTTACGTGAATATAGTAACACACTTGGAAAAATGAGTTGTTCCTTTAAGGACCTTAACTAATACTCTACTTTTTTTTTTTAGAATATTAGTCTCGTGACTTTTTGGTGTGAGATACTTTCTTTTAGAAAAGAAAAAAAAATATTGACAAATTCTCTATACTCTATTTTTAACACCTTTTATGATTAACTTAAATTTATTAAAAATAAGATCCAACTTTAAATCAAGAAAAATATTCTTTAAATTATAAGTATGATCTACTAGAAGTGGATGGATTTTTTTTTTTATCTAAACTTAGGAAAAAGTGTTAGTAAAAGAGTATCGGAAAGAGTTTCCTTAGTATTCCTAAGATATTACCGGTGAAAAGAATAATTTAGATTTTTCTAATGAAAATCTAAACACACTAAGAACCTGATGAGATTTTTTTTTTTAATCGAATGCTAAGATTTATTATTTTAGACACAACTAAAAGTGGAGTCCACATATATTTTACATTTGTAACAATTGGGTACAACTGAATTCTTTTTGAATTTTCCTTTAAAAAAATATTTTTTTAATTTCATTGAAATATACTTGAAGTATAAAAAAAATACATTGTCACTTAATCATCAACTAGCATATAACTAAAAATTGTTTTATTTATTACAATTATTTTAAAAATCAAATTTTAAGTAATTTTCAATTGGTTGATAATTTATAAATTTTTACATTAGTATAGAATCAAAATTAAGCTTATTCTATTTTGTGAGAAAAGAAAAAATTAAATGGGATAACAAGTGACTAATCTTTACAGAAAAGTAAAATAAAA